>NW_022204618.1:0-88744 GCF_008831285.2 Nymphaea colorata | reverse complement strand
CAACCCCAACCCCAACCCCAACCCCAACCCCAACCCCAACCCCAACCCCAACCCCAACCCCAACCCCAACCCCAACCCCAACCCCAACCCCAACCCCAACCCCAACCCCGCATAAGGCATCTGGTGTAAGCTCCAAAATGACCATATCTTTTGCGATGCGATGGCTTAGAGATGGGATAATTTTTAATATCTTTATTGCCCTCAATATCAAGTCATAAATGCATCGCTTTTCTCCAGGCAAGGCTGTGGGAGTGATGGTGGAGGGATGAGCTGATAATAATTTTAGAATATGGCTGTTGGCAATTATGAAATAATTAATATTAAAGTGATTTCTCCATCGAAAAGTTAATAATATTAATCAATATTACTAGCAACTCCGATGAACAATCATCCCCTTCACCCTCTCTCCCAGCATTACCCCCCAGCCGCCCCACCATCCACCCATCCGCACCACGCCAACCAAACTCACTCATTCTCTAATTTCTATAAAAGCCATCCGCTCACTGCTCTGCTTCTCACTCCTGGCTCTCCCCACCACTCCTGCTCAGAAATTGAATTCTCCGCGAGGGGAATGCGGTCGGAAAAGAACTTGCCGCCTCCGCCGCCCACCGTCCCCCACGGAAAGCACAAGCGAAATACGTTTCCTCAACTCCAGTTGGAGGCGACCACGCACCGCACCCGCGTCCCGCCTTCCCCCACCTACCAATCCCCACTCAACCGCAAAATCAATTTCACCTATCTGTCTCCCACTAATAACTCCAGTCCTTCTCCTCAAGGCCTGGCTTCCTCCTCGCACTATCCCCCTCGCAGCGTGGCCAAAGCGAACGTTTTTTAGTTTCCAAGGAGGGAACGCAGGAAAATGAAGAACAAATTATCAAGCTGGAGTTTACCTTTACCTATATTCCCGTATAGAAGGCGAGGACTGATCCTCCGTGGATGCTCTAGTCATAAACAAACACCAACTGTCTCATCGAAGAGGGGAAGTGGTCAGCCAGCATGCCTTGCTCCTCGATAGAAGCGGGTAAGGGAAATTTAGTAAGCGAGTCCAAGATGGCCTCCACCATCGCCACCCAAAGCTTTTATAACTAAAACCGCAAAAGTGATTTTCCCTTCCACTAAAATGCCAAATACAGTGACTTCGCCAGGAACAGCTACTTCGACCGAAACTAGCAGTCCAACCTGGTCGACCAAATCCCAAAGTCAAAATTGCTCGGCGAAACCGTCATCCTGGCGCACAACGACTACAGCTTCGGAGGAATCATGCACAAGACCGGTCCTCTCCACTAGGCACTCAGAGAAAGGGAGGCCAGGAAGGGATTGGCGCAATAGTGCGAGCTGAGACAGTGGAACAACCACGTGAAGTGCCTGATCGACAACCGGGACAGCTAGGATTTGAAGCAGAGCATCCACGAGGGCCCCGAGATCCGCCTGGAGCGCCACAAGTTCGACATGCTGGACGGCTTCGGCAGGGAAATCAAGGAAAGCACCATGTCCTACCAATGATACTATCACTCCTATTCTTACCCCTCCTCATTCCTACATTCCGCCCTCCATCGGTTTATAGCATAGTCTAATCTAAACTCTTGGTATTATTTGGTCTTATTAATTATTCTTACAGCATGAACAGCCAAGCCACCGAACTGGAGCTGAGCACCGTCCGCTTAAGTTCTTTACCCTGACAAGGAACTGAGGATCAAGTATCGAGAAAGTAAGCTGCAGGCTGCCAAGTCCAGCAGTTGCGTCTTCATCAGGTTCTAGCCGAGTGAGAAATACTGCAAGATCCAGGGAAAAATATGCGTGAATGTGATCGCTCCGACCAGCTACGAGATGGGCTACCTGATCGGCACTCTCCGTGACAGGCTGCTCAAGCACAAGTCGCAACTGAAATCGGGATTCAGCGAGGAGCAAAGCCTGTTTCTATTTATTAATAACAAGCTGATGACGAGCTTCAAGCAGAAGATCGGAGCCTTTTGGGAGGACAATAAAGAAGAAGACAACATCCTGTATCTGGAGTATTCGGACGCTGCCCCCTTCTGAGCAAATGCCATATGAATGATTGCCTTGTGTGTATCTAGCAAAGCCATCAATATGCTTACAGCTTGATATTGAGCAAAACAGTCGCAAATTATCGAGGAACACATGAGTAATTTGTTTTCCTATCCCCTAATCAATATAAAGCCACCCTATTTGCATAGTGGTTATGCCATCCTTATTTACAGCAATCAGGAGAGTTTAATCATGTAAATCCTTCGTATTGAAATGCATTAATCATTAATTAAATTCAAAGATAACAAACAAGGGTAATCTTTATCGAATTATCGATTATGCTGATGATAAATGTGCAGTTCATGCATTCCCTACCGGGCGATGGCTGATTAATTTGATAATCTTAAAATAAATGTAGAAAAATCTTTAGAGCCTGCAGTTCGAGGTTTACGTGGAGCAGTAAGCGGCAAGTAGCCAAAGCTGCTCTCTGCCGACCGCTCTAAGCTGCTGAAGGGGCTCTGCGCAACCGAGAGGGACTTTTACCTGTAGATCTGCTCGTACCACCTCTCGCATCCCTTGCAGCCATCCGCCGCCACCTGCCGCAGTTCTACGGCGTGCTTGAGCTGGCGGCGATCCCTCGATCACGCTGGCGCCGCACAACCAGGAGAGGAGCACCTCGAATGGCTGAGCCACCTCACCGGTCGCTACAAGATCAGGAACGACAGCAACCGGTTCATCGTCCTGCAGAATCTCACCCTCGGACTCGAACTTCCCAACGTCTTCGATATCAAAATCGGCGGCAGAAACGTCGAAGGCAAAAAGCACAAAATAACCAAATCGGTCTCGCAGTTCTTCATGAAGCTCAACGGATGCAAATTGAACTACGGAGACCCCGACAACAGTTCTATCTTTTGAGCAAATACTACCTGGCGGAAGCAACAGAATTCGATAAAATTTTGCAGCATCTGGGCCTGTTCTTCTTGACGGCATTCAGATGCGACTAGAATCTGTAGCTGTGATCAGAAGCAAGCTGGAGGACCTAATCTTGAGCTTCAAAGCGCTGAGGGGATACAAGTTCATATCCTCTTCGGCATGCATAATATACGACGCTCGGCATCGGGAAGTAGCCGATGTGAGGCTTCTGGACTTCGGGAGAGTGGCCCACTGCAGTCCTGACTTCATCGACGAGGACACCCTCTCTGGGCTGGTCAACATCCACAAGTTCCTCACCATCCTGCTCGAGGACAGGCAGACCAGCATAGAGAAGCTGAAAGAGCTGAAGAAGTACTACAGCGAAACCGACATCACCATCGTCCCCGAGAAGAAGAAAATCAAGTACAACGATACTTCCGACCAATCCCCACCAAGATCTGACTCTCCCACCCTCTCCAGCTATCCACTGATCCATTTCCCTCCCAAACTTTAACCGCCCATCTATTATCCGATATCCTTCTCAATCGTGTCTGAAAGCGCTTATGCTTTTGAGGCGGTCGGTTACGGAGATCAACGGTGGATCGGTCGGACTATTTGTTGGCATTGGATGGATTACATTAATTTGATATCGATGATTAGACGATAAAAACTAGCCTGTTCCGGCTGGAGAAGATCAGCGAGTCCAGCTCTCCCACCTCCTCCCCCAAGAAGAAATAGAACATCTCCCAACGCCTAAACCCCATGACGCTCACCTCCATCACCTTCAAGGACTCGCCCAGTCCTCCCAAGTCCAAGAGCAATGAGGTCGCCGCCCTCCAGGAGGAGATCATGGCCAAGCGGCAGGAGTTCACGCTGTGGGACGACGCCATGACCAGCAGAAGCACCGAGCATAAGCCGATCGCTGGTCTTTTCCGGGCGTTGGTTGAGAATGCTCGGTATATAGGCTTAGATAATCTAGAAGCGAAGCACGGAGTGCTGCGGGCGGTGAAGAAGGGCAGGAAGGGGGTGATTAGATGGATCTTGTGCCTCATCCGAGAGCTGTTCTGGGTGATCGTGACCACCCTGGCGCAGCGGAGAGCCAAAAAGTGATAATTTATTCAATTATTTGAAAAGATAGACGCACATCAGCCGATTTACTTTATTTAGCAGCCCAACTCGTTTCAAATATCATAACAGAAATCAATATACGCAAGAGTTATAACCAGATTCCCATCTACAACGAATGAATTGCGTATTGATTCGTCGTATTCTTCGTCTAATGACTCAAAGAGGTAGGTTAATATATTATCTAGCTCTTGACCTAGATGAATAAAATAATTAAAATTCCCATTTTCGAGGGAGGAATAATTGAGTCATGCAGTTATAGGCTTCGATTATTAACTTTGTTGAATATTCATTTTAATTTTTCCATATTTTATTGAATTAAAGCATTAATATGCTCAAAATACTCGGAAAAAGAGGACTTTCGTTTGCGCTAAAAACCCCCCGGTTCGCCTTCAGCGGTGCGCACCACCCCAAACCTTTCGATTGGAGGGACGACCACGCCCTGAATCCCTATTTCGAGCAAGACCCACGAGCTCTCGGAACGCCCAACCCATACGAATACGCACAGCCTTTCGAGGCCCACCCCGATCCCATCTTCCCCTCCTTCGATCCCAACTACAATCCCAAGGACCTCACCGTCAACTACATCGGCAGCGGGCCCACCCTCAGCGTCGCCGAAACCAATCTCCTGGAGCCTCACAGCCAGGTCCTCTGGGACGACATCGCCCACGAGTGGGACTACGAGAGCGAGGATCTGGACTTCCAGCCGGAAACCTTCCACTCGCAGCACTTCAGGAAGAAAGGCCTCCTCTGGATTTGGGTGTTCGCTGCCATGGTGCCCTACGGACTGGTGTTTTTCGAAGTTGTTTACCATCAGATGGTCGACGGAGACGGCCTCAAATACCAGCGCCCTCCTCCCCTCAACTACCCCGATGAGGAGGACACCCCAGACTTCGAAACTTACGATAACTGGAAAACTCCCGAGTTCACCTATCTTCACGATGCTGGTCTTCTGCGCGACCCGTAATTAACGTTTAATTAAGCTTCTTCGAGATCGTGGACGGCAAGAAAGTGTACGACAAGTGGGCAGGAGTAAACCAGCCATCCACTCCCATCAAATGATGATCCGCAACAATACAACATCACCTATTATCAATTAGCATTTAACCATAAAATAAACGTCACAATTAAAATGAAGCTTACCTTCCATCCAAAAAGCAATAGAAGGCAATCTACGTTCATTGTGCTTTATTGTCCTAAAAGTAGGCATGAATATAAAACTAAACATTTGTAAATGTGAGCAATTAATGCATCCTTCCCAAATGATGTTGAAAATAGGTGGCAAACCAGTCCATGTTTAACTACCAGCTGTCCCCTGATAAATCCCTCAGAAGAATTAAAAAGTAACTTCAGACAAACTAACCCAGTGGCCTTGACTGCTCGGGAAAGTTTGTGAAGCTACCCTCCAAGGGCAAGAAACTATTCATGGCCGAAGAAAAGCAACTAGAAAGAGGGGACTCGAGCATGCAGTAGGAAAATGCAAAAAGCGTGCTTAGTTCAGGACTCGATCTGGACGATATGCTGGTCCTCACCTACAGAGCCAAACACTATCTCAAACGGTTCGGACCAGACTGGAAGAAGATCACAGCATACATCAGCATGGATCCCACCTTCCTCAACTTCAAAATCACAGAGGAACTGGCCGTCAAAACCTACAACTATATCTCTTCCTTAGAAGACTAATCCTAAGGCAAACAGAAACACAACTAATGGGACAGGGATTAGGATATCATCTAAAGATACGGCATCACTGATGAGTTCGCAGAGGACTCCAGACATTAGGAATTCCTCTAAGAGCTTCCCTAAACCAAAAAAGAAAAGGAATAGCCTGAAGATTCTATCGATTTGAGTCGGTATGCATAGCTCATCAAAGAAAAGCCTTAACCGTATATATCAGCTCCAGAGTAGGAAGAATAAAGACAGTACAAACAGTTTGTGTCGAAGGTCATGAAGAAGATAAGAAAACAACGAATTATTTTCCCTTAAAAAAGATCGACCAAGTTGTTCAAACAGATCGGATCAGTCTTGAGCAGATACAAAGGACCAGAGAGCGTAACAAAGCTGCCTGAGAGAGAAAGAGAGATAAGCAGATTAGAAGATCATTTAGAATAAGCACGAAACCGACAGTTCAACGACGATGTAAAATAAGTCGTTATTAATGACAAAATGCTCTCGGGTAAGCATTGTTTAATTTAGATTATAGAAGAGAGGCCCTGAGGTCTACTTAACTGACTTCCTTACTGTTTCAATTGAGAAAAAACTTCAAAAAATGATATGATTTATCAGTTATTGGTGAATAATGAAATAAGTTATCAGTTTGGAGAGCAGGATCCATCGCTCTTTACAGAGTATCCAGCCTAGCAGACGACGCAGTTGGATCCGCTGAATTGTTTACAGTTGAAAATGGGATTATCGAGGAAACACTTATTTTGGTACAAACGATATCCACTATAGCAGGTGAGACAATTCCCATTGGAGGTATCGAAAGTTCGGCACAGTTGGTCAGCAAGCAGACAGTTTCCCGCAGAAATGTAGTAACCAGAAGTGCATCCCTGACAGTAATTCATGAGGTCGTTGATGAGACAGTTGGGATCCTTCGCCTTCATGACTTGCTTTATGCACTTGCCATTCTGATTGTAATAGAGAGAAACGCACCTGTTGCAGTTGCCACTATCGTCGTATCCCAGGCAGTTGGTATCCCGCCACAAGCAGCTCCCAGAAGCAGTCAGCACATACTGTCCAGAACAGGCTGAGCACAAGCCATTTGCATTGGCAGCGTTGCACCCAGTAGCCAGATTGGTCCTCACGCATGAGCTGTCAGACAGCAAGTTGTGTCCGGTGAAGCAGGCGAGACACTTCCCTCCCACCGCCACATACTTCGAGCAGAGCGGATTCACTGGCAGGCAGGCGTTGGAGGTGTTGAAGTAGAATCTGTTGAGACAGGAAAGACAATTTCCGACAGGATCTGCAGTCTGGCAGTTGGGCACAGGCGCACGCACCGTCTCACAGTTGTTGGTCACGCTCGAAATGCCATAGCCTGCCACGCAGTCGATACAGACGCCGGTTTGTGCGTTGTAGTTGTTGCAGAGCGGACTAACTGGCACGCAGATAAGCGACTGCAGGAAGTATCTTTGTGCGCATCTTACGCAATTAGACTGGAAATCGTACTGGAGACAGCTTGGTTGCTGGCTCAGCAGCACGCACGCTCCGTCGATCACTATGTAGCCAGAGTAACAAGAAAGACAGTCTCCTCCTATGATATTAGCCGTTTTGCACTGCGTGTTTAGGGGAAAGCAGCGGCCCTGGCTCTGGTAGAACTGCTGCTGGCAGGTGGTGCAATAGTTGTTGATGTCCTTGATGATGCAGTTGGGATCAGTCTGGTTGAAGCGACCAAGGCACCAGATCTGGAAGAGATTAAAGCCCTGCGCGCAGGAAAGACAGTCTCCAGTGGCAGAGTTGTATGTGAGACACTCCTTGGGAACCGGCTGGCAGGAAAAGTTGTAGAGGTTAAGCACGAACCTCACCTTGCAGATTGCGCAAGAGCCATTGTTCCTCACCAGACAGTTTTGATCGATAGTCGAAATGGGAACTGGCGCAGGAGTAGGCACAGGAGGAGCTACAGGAGCAACTGGAGCAGGGGAAGAGGATGCTGACTTTGGACTATTTGTCTGTGGAGAAACAGTCTGCTGAGGAGCAGGAGCGGGATTGGGGGGTGGCGTCGGCTGGTAGAGGCATCCTCCGTCTGAGGTTTGCGTGTAGATGGGGATGCACTGGACACAGTTGAGCTCAGCTGCGTCGTAGGTGATGCAGCCGATGATGACTCGCTTGCAACCGCCCTTGTTGTTGGGGAAAAAGTTAGTACCGCATCGGACGCATAGGCCATTAATTGCTAAATCGCATCCTATTATCAAGCTTGAAGAAGATGCTGGAGTAGCTGGAGCAGGAGGATTATTTGGAGTAATTTGACTATTTGGGTTATTTTGACTATTTTGCGCTGGAGCTGTCTGAGCTGTGGGCGTGACTGGCTGAGCTGGGGCCGGTGTAATAGGTTTGATGCATAGATTGGCTGGAGATAGGGTGAATCCTGGGTCGCATTTCACGCAAGTTCCTTCTGTGAAGGTGGCGCAATTGGAGCTGATGCATATTCCCAGCGCGTTTGGGGCGAAATTGTTGAGGCACCTGGAGCACCTGCTGAAGATAGGGACGGCACAGTTGTTATCGAGGCAGTTGCTATTGCTAAGCACCAGCTATGGCCTGCATTTGGTGCAGAGCTTGCCAGATGGGTCAAATTACAGGCATTGCGATGGCGCCTTCGTGCAAACTTGATTGCTGAGGGTGAATCCCTCGTAGCACAATAAGCACTTTCCGCTGCTGTCACGCTACCAGCAGTTGTTATCCCGAGCATTAGCAGTCCTTCCTTGGCCAATCTTGACCTTAACTTAGATATCGACGTAGTCCTGAACTATAGAGTCTGAGTTTAAGACAGCAGGGTTGGGGGTGTTTGGCCCTCCCAGCACATCTTACTGCATGTGCAGTGCGTTTTGAGCTTGGCTGGATGCTGATGCTGGCTTCTTGAAAGGAATGTAATCTTCCCTCTGGCAGTATTTGTGGTAGAGTTCAAAGCCTTCGTTGCAGATTAGACAGCGGCCCACAGTGTAGTCGAACAGGGAACAGCTGGGCGGCAGGGCGATCTCAGGCAGGCAGGTAAAACCGTTTAGCACATAGCGGGATATGCATCTCGAGCAAAGACCGTTTTCCTTGGCAGCGCATGGAGATCGGCTTTACGAGCAATTTCCATTCACTAAAGAATAGCCGGTAAAGCATTGCGAGCATTGCCCGTTTGATAGCGTTGTCCTACAGTTCATGATGCCCACGCAGGAGTCCCCATTGAGCTTGGTTCCAAACCAGCAATACTGGCAAGCACCTGCAGAATTGCGAACCACACAGCCTGAAGTATCCTTCACGCACTTTCCGCCACTAACCAGAAAGGTAGGCTCGCAGACTGAGCAGGACGAGGCGTTGAGCTGGATTCGGCAGTTGGGAACGCTCCTGAGCATGCATGTGGCATTGATGGTGAGAAGATAACCTTTTTTGCACGCCGAGCAGGAGGACTGCTCAAGACAGTATAGGCAGTTCGGGGGACAGGAGGCGGAGAGGGCGAGGAGCGCTAACAGAAAGAGGAGAGCCTGCATTCTGCCGTGATTATAATAATACTGTATATGGAAAGCTAGTAATTAAAGCAATCGTCGCCGGAAACCCCAGGGAAAAAACCACCCTGGCGAAGGCAGGAGAAATGACGCTCCAAAAATAAAAATACACGCAGAGGACCACCAACGATTCCCGCAGCCAGTTCCACAGCAAAATCCTGCAGGAAATCAATAACGATGACGATTTTATGCAACTTCCCAACATCACCACCTCCTACATCCCACTCGATCCCACCTCCCATCAAACACACCATAGAACTAACGGCCCAAAAGATAATAGCCCAAGAGAGTGCTAAAGATGGATGAGAGCGAATACGAGAGCGTGACGATGAAGCTGAAGCAAAGCTCTCTCGCCATGATGAGCAGCATCTCTAAGAAAAAGCACTAAAAGCCGAAGAAGTTCAAGCTCTAGGGCGAGGAGACCTGCTGGGCATTGAGTAAATAATCGGGGATATCCAGCGCACGATGTAATAGTCACTCGCCAATTCAAAGACAAAGCCGTCCTTCAAGAAGGACACCCAAATCACCCACCACTCAGCCAAACGTAACTTCCAGACCAAGGGAATCCACAAGTTCGCCCAAAATGATAGTCTGAACAAACTGTAAGAGATGCTGCTTAAATATCAAATGGATGACATGAGTCCCCTCCACAGCAGCAGCCCATCTAAATCGAGTTGAAAGATCCCCTCTCCCACAGGAGGAATAAGAATGAGGAAAGAAAGAATAGGTTCAAACAGTACAGCGAAATATCAAATCAATTGCCAACAATTAGTCTAGAAATTAAACTGAGAAGATGGTCAGTCCCATCAAGACTTTCTAATAAAATAAAAAGCATATCTAGCCTACCCAAAGGACGCAACAAAGAGAAAAGGAATAAACCGGTTTAAGCCTTCAAAACATATAGATTGTGGAATTGATTGGTTCAAGCTTCCCCTGTTCCTGGCTCCACTATCAGCCGAGGGAACTGAATTGGCGCTGAAGATGAAGGACTACCCTGACGATTAGTCATACTGGATCGCCATCAACTAGTCTCTTCCCAATTAGAAGGAATACAAAACCTACAGCATCTTCAACAGCTAGTCCGAAGCAGGCATCAAGAAGACCAAACAACTCATGTCGTAGGAGGAGTTTAGGTAGCGGTGGGCCGAAGAGTGGGCCTACGATATCGAAGAGGAGGAACACAAGGAAATGCTTTGCTAGCTGGACTTCCAGTGGTATCGCAGCCTCGTGCAGGCCATTACCACCAGGCATCGAAGACATCCTCATCAAGGACATCAAATACGATAGCTAAACGTTCAGGAAAGCGCTTAAGACTATCAACGGAGGGCCAAACAATGATAAAAATGTGAAATCTTTAGACACGCTTCCTCTGCTAGCCACCAAGAACAAACTCAAGTTCGTTTAAACCTTACTCAATACCTTCGCCAAGGATAAAGCCAGCAAAACCAATACAAAAGCTTTGTTTGTTGGCGTCATTCCCAACATCGGCCAATCCCAAAGCAAATAAATATTCTAATAGCTGAAAACCAACTTAAAGTAAATCTTCGTTGGTGGATTGTATGCTTCCGACTCATCAGGAGCATCGATGGGTGTAGTAATAACAAAGAAGCAAGCTGTAGACTGCGAGGTGAGGAAGTGGAAGGAGGGCGGTTCAGCTCGGCTCCGTCTAGCTGCTAATCAACGAGACGAGAGTGGCAAGGGAGGAGATAGAATCTACCTGAACCGCGGCAAGAGCAAGAACAGCTTCATTAAATTGCGAGTGTTTCGGTCGGGAGAAGAGGGGATCGACCTGCAGGTGGGATAATAACTGTACATTGGACGCAGGTATCACATCCTTCTCGATTGAAATGATTGGCTTATTTATATCCCTACCATTATTATGATCGTGCCAAAGGAAAGCTACGTCCGGTCGAAGTGGATGAACGGACTAGGGGAAACACTCCAGCTAGCCATAAAGCCTCTAAATGCCGATTTCAAAATGCAATAATTCGAATATAGGATATCAGTGGCTTCACTGACCACCAATCCCTCTCCATTCTCCCAGTTTCCCAACTACCAGAGGTGGCTGCTCATCTAAAGGAGGACCAGTGGTCATCGATAGCAAAACAAACAGCTAAACCTACATGGTCAATGCCTTGAAGGAAGTAATTAGCTTCGATGGAGCTAATAGCTTCAATCCCAAGCTGTCTCTGCGGATAGGATTTAACTTCTTTTTGCGGAAGGATAGAAAGGAGGCTTGAGCTTACATCGCTTCGATAAGTCATTCTAGCTGGAGCTCAAGGGCGGCACAGATCTGGTGTATAATCCTTCATCAAATGCAATCTCTATTAGAAAAACGAAGAAGAATGGATCATCACCCAGGATAACTATTCGAGATCCATAGCGCTGGCCACCTTCTTATCGAATCCCACGCATAATAAGGCGCTTCATCCACTGTTTTATCTCACCTGATCATTGAATGTTTGATCTCTCAAATATGATAGTTATGAGTGCAGCTTAGAGGAAAGAAATAAATCAACTGGGTCACTCGTTGCGGCTTGATCCCTACAGCGAGCGAGAGGAAGAGCCATAGCTTATCGGAATCGATGGCGAAATCTATGAAACTCGTAAAGTCCTCTTTACTATATTCTTTGGCGGAACTTGCAAGTATTGCTTCTCTGGGATTTGCTGTTGCTTGCCTGATGACTACTTTTACGGGATCCTGGCCTACTCGGTATGCAGTTGGATGAGGGATTGGAGATAATCTCCGATTCGGAATTCAGCTTGGAGTCCTGCTTGGAATTGGATTTGGAATTGGATCGTGAGTTCTGCTTGGAGTCAAGCGAGGGAGGGTTGATTAAGGCCTGCTGGTCGATCGACATGTTGGTGGGATTGACGGTCGGCTACAGTCCAGGTCCTGGTTGGGGTCGCTTTATTCCCCTTAGAGCGAGCTCTTGCGAGACAAGGAAGCCTTGGAGAGCATTTCCTCGACCTCCCTGATGAAGCTCAGCTTTATGGACTGAATCTAGTCGATGTGGCCGATTTCCTCCCTGAGCTTCAGCTGCCCAGGAAGATGTCCTTGAGGTTGTCCTTCAGGATGTAGAAGCATCGGTTCATTTCCTCTATTATGTTATCCGAATCCACAAGAGACTTGATCTTCCTCGATCGGGTCTTAGTGGCGTCGATCTCAATCTTCAGCTTCTCAAACCTGTGGCGCATCTTTTCGTCGTCGTAGTCAGACTGGCTCATGAGTGCTGGATCTTGACTGTCTAAGAGAGAGCCTTTGCTGCCTCCTCCGCCAGATCCTTCTGCTCTCCCAGCCGAGTCAAAGTTATGTGAGATTTCGACTAACTGGGAATCATCTCCAGGTAGAGACTCAGCGAGACGATCAGGAGCGAGCTTAGCAAGACTCCGCTGATGGCAGTGATCAGGATGATGCTTCTGCCAGGCAGAGTCTTGGGTATAATCTCCATAACCCACAGTAGCCATAGTGATGAAGGCACACCAGAAGCAATTGGCATAGTCTTCGAAGCCAGTGGTCAACCCGGGATTGTAGAGAAAGAGGACGCCCTAAGACAGCTTGAGAGCATAGCCGAAGACCATGAGGAGGCCGACGAAGTTCACAGCGATGGCGGTGAGGGGGCTTTCGTTCAGGATGCACTTGAGGACGTAGAGGAGGTTATGTTCGAATCCGTTTTGATAGCAGAGCCGAGCAGCCCTCGGCGATGAGAATGTTGAAAGATTGATGAGAGCACGTACAATGATGTAGATTTTGGCAACCAGGAACAGAGCCAAGATGTCATTGTAGGAGTGATTTATATACACTTCGTCGTAGGTCTGAAAAAGTGAGAAAGTTTTTCCCTGCAGTAGAGGCATCGGATGCGGAATAACGAACAAAATTTAAAGGAGCAGGTATTTGGCTTTTCGGACTTGGTGAAGAAGAGGTAGGTCCACGACTGCTTGGAGTATTTCTTCAGGTAGACCTTGTTTTGGTCGAACTCAAATTCAAAGCAGGCGATGTAGCGCATGATTATCACCAGGACTAAATGAAGCGAAAAGTACCCAAACCGAAAGTGCACGCCGAAATTACATACATTATAGTACGCGACGACAAAGAGTTGCTGTCGTAGGCCTGAACGTCCAGCTCGGTCTTCGTGCAACTCAAAAAGAAGATTAGCAGAGTGAGAAGACAGGACATTTTCTCCAGGGTGAGGAACTTGCTGTGCGAGAAACGACTTCTCCTGGGTCTTCGGTGAGGAGGTAGCGGGAACGCTGGAAGAGCTTTTCGCTTTTTCTTCTGGCTGGTTTGCGGGTTTGTTTTCTGTCCTCTTCTTGGGGGTAATTTAGTTTTTAAACCTCTTGACGCGCGGTGCCTCCTGTGCTCTCTTTTCCTTTTTTAGTGCTTCTTGACCTCGCTTTCGGGGGGTGGGATTAAATGAACCTAATATTCCTGCATTCTATTTTATAGAAATTATAATAGCCCCCCTATACTGAGCGCGCTCGTCATCAATACCACTCATACGCGAAACTTCCATTTGAATATTATGCAGTCTTTTGAAATTTGGAGAAATTGGCAAATTTTTGACTCTTTGGAAAGAAGGGTGAGGGCGCGCCTTCGGACAATAATAGTTTGGTCATAGTTGTTATTTAGGGAGTTATTCATGCATCGATGGCCAAATCCAGTTTTTGAGAAAATGAATAAACGGAAGCTGTAATATTTTTCACAATTCGATTTTTCCATATAAACTTATTGTTGGATGAAAAAATATCTCCCCATCGAATCAATGCAGACTTGTGACAGTTTTGCAACAGATAGCGAGTTTCATGATCAGCCTGCAAGTGAGTTGGCTCGCTTGGAGGCAGGGCCAAGAGAATGGCCAAAAGAGTAGAGATGATTGCGTTTTATGAAGAAGAGTTGGAACGCAGAAAGGCAAAAATATGAAGGCTAGGCAAGACAAAATATACACTATTAAAAGCAAAAGAGAACCTCCTGTATCTGTTGAAGCTCTAGCAGGAAAAGACTGTAAGATTAGAGAAAAAAGTGATGCAATCCTAGCAAATAGAAAAGCTAAGATTGTGTCCAAATATTCAAATTAGTCATTGAATACAAGCACAGATTCTAATCTTTTGGATGACATTGATTAAGTATATTGATATTTCCATCATCAATCACAAGGGGTTGGGGTTGGGGTTGGGGTTGGGGTTGGGGTTGGGGTTGGGGTTGGGGTTGGGGTTGGGGTTGGGGTTGGTTAGATGATGCGTGCCAATTAAATCATTCAATAAAATGCAAGATTAGCATATTAGAATTCATCTTATTTTTAGTCTTTGAATGGTTTGCAAAAGATTGCATAGTTTAAAAGCAGACGTTCCCTATTGTCGAATACATCGAAATTAAGCTGTTATAAAATATTGGTTATGAGATTTTAAGCATTTTATCATTCTTCTCTAACTTATATAAATTATTATAAATCCATCACATCCATTAATCAGCTTCCTACAAGTCAACATCCATTTTCGCCTCCATGTTTTGCTTAAACATTTTCTCATTTTAGACTTTATTTTTTCGATAAATTATGAAATTAAAACATACGAATTATGATGGATTATTAATTAATTTTGCCTTTTTTGCCTTAACCTTCACTTGTTAAAATTTACTCCTGATTTTGAATTTAACATTATGAATATGAAAAAATAGAAGATTTCCAATCTTTTTCAAATGCTCTCAGTGGAAATCGATTAAAACTAAAAACAAATAGAATCCTGAATGATATTAACCGACGATCCATTGTTAAAAAGTGAATTAAATCTTTCCTCGATATTCAAACTTAAATTTCAGTAAAATGGACGATGGAAATAATGCTCATTTTCGATTAAATTAAAATCTTTTAGAAATGTAGAAGAAATACGAAAGGAACGGCAAGTGGGACGGCCTCATCAAGGACTACGAATATCTTACAATCCTGGGATAGGGTAAAACCTCGCTAAATAAGGATCGTTGGGGACAGTGCGCTTGGTAAAGAAAAAAAATACGAACAAATACCTTTGCGTGAAGATAATGCACAAACAGCAAATCATCAAATCGCACCAAACCGACCACATCTTCAACGAGTATCGCATCCTCAGCTCAATATCCCACCCCTTTATCGTACAAGTCCCCCCAACAAGGTCACCTTTGAAGGATTGGCGCAAAACGCACACAGCCTCCACATGTTCATGGAATACGTCCCTGGAGGATAGCTGTTCACACACCTCCGCGAAGAAGGCATGTTCGAAGCTCAAAAAGCTGCGTATTTCTCAAAAGATTTTAGCTTCTACGCTGCACAAGTCATCAGCATCTTCGAGTATCTGCACAGCAAGAATATCGTCTATCGGGACCTAAAGCCAGAGAACATACTGATTGGCATAGACGGATATTTGAAACTGGCTGACTTTGGATTCGCAAAAGTAGTGTAAAAGCGTACCTTTACTCTTTGCGGGACTCCTGAGTACCTTGCTCCTGAAATCTTGCAAAACCAAGGCCACGGAAAGGCAGTAGACTGGTGGACGCTTGGCGTCTTCATCTATGAGATGGTGGCGGAATCGATCCTTTTGCTGACGACGATCCGATGATGATATACCAAAACATTCTTCGAGGAAAACTGCATTTCCCCAAAGGATTCGACAGTGATGCGAAATCGCTTGTGAAGCACCTGCTTACGAGCGATCTCAGCAAACGATACGGAAATCTGAAGAACGGTAAAAATCCACTTATCTAAGGTGCAAATGATGTAAAGAATCATCGATTTTTAAATCAGATCAATTTTCGAATCTGCTAGCCAAGAGAATCATTCCTCCCTTTAAACCAGTCATACGGTCGCCAAACGACACTTCCAATTTCGAGGAATATCCCGAAGTCAAAAAGGAAGGCGGCGAAGTTTCGCCCACTGAGGATCCCTTCCTGAAATGGATGAAATGAATGATAATGATGTCAATATCAATTTATGAGGTTTCCATTATTGGCTTATGAAAAATTAGTCTAATCAGCATCCAATGTGAAGAAGATGGATAATAGATTGATAAATTATATTATTAACTCATAGCTTTCCTTGGCGCAGAGCCATTAACGCAATTGTTAGGTATCCTTGTACCGCCATTTCGAGGATCGGCTGTTAAGAACCACTATGATGAATTCCCTGCCTTTCATCGAAACCAAGCTTGCTAGGCAGGGCCAGCAGCATCTGTGGTTCCTGTCTTAATCCCCCTGTACATTTCCGGCTGGCTGAGACCAAACGATGCGTGTTTTACCATTTGATGTTGCGAGTTGTTATCTTTCCTTCTGATATTCGCTTGCTGATGACGGCCTCGAATGATCTGCAACTCACTATTTTCCTAAACTTTTGGCTCCGAAGCGCATAGTCGATCAGTATGACTTGGTCAGATGCGCAGGACTTGTTGAGAATGTTAGCCAGCCCGTGACTGTTGGAGTAAATGGTACGCTTCATGCCCAGCTCAGTGCATTTCCTATTCATCTAAAGCACGAATTTGCGACAGTAGAATCTCTTATTCACCTACTCATGGGAAAAACCTTTCGCATTCTTCTCCAGCAGCTCACCACAGAAGGCTGATAAGGCTAGACTTGCATCGTTGCCACTGGGAAGCATTAGACCATATAACAATTGCTCAACCGTATATGTTTAGTCCGGTTAAAGCTCAGCTGAAGTTCCTTCCACCTTGGTCTCAAAATGTCCAATACTCACGTACGCCATGCTCAGATCGATTTTAAACCTTTCGCATATTTAGAGGGTCAAAATGCAAGTCATATTTTGGTCAATGACGCAATTTCAACGTTAATTTTGGTGTTAAAGGCAGCATGAAGACACCTTCCTGGATTCTTTTATTCCCTTATTTACGATTTGTGCTCGTATATGATGTAAGATTTTGCACTAATGTCCTCAGGAGAACAGGGAGGATTGGAATAGTAACGCATCATCTACTTTTTCAACTACAAGGCGATTTGCTTGGTCGGCTCCACTTTCTTCTCAACTTTCTTATACCTTAGAGATATTCTGATGTTTCTGTTGGAAGAGCTGGTGGTGGATTCCTCGTATGATTTTTATTGCATGGAGAGGAACAATACCTAGCTGGGCTGTTCCTCAGGTTTTTATTCTCTAAAATATTAGTTCTTGCTTTCAGATCTTTAATTTTTGTCTTAGAAGTAGCTGAAATTCCTTTGGCCTATTGCTATCGCTTGGTAGTGAGTTCAGGCGAGAACACCCTTGGGCAAACCTTGCGAGATTTGTCCTGGGTGACTGCTTCGCGATTGGGCGTGAGTTCGCGAACGTGCGAGCCGTCCACAAACATCCGCTTGATGTGGTTAGCCTTCAGCGTGTTGAGGTTGGTATATATGGTGTCGTTGATCTTGAGGATCCTTATATTTTTGACCTTATTCTTGGGAACGAAGATATGCTCCTCGATGTACTTATTGAACTGGAACTACTCGCGCGCCTTCGGCTGCTGCGACTCGATTGTCTATTCGCCCTTGAATAGGATATTTATGAAGCCGTTGGTCCTGTAACCTCGTGATTTATTGGAACTCATAAAGTTCAGCAATGTTATACATTATCGCGGATTGGATAATAAAAATAAAAAGGCAGCATCCTCTCGTGGAAGGTTGGCCTGATAGGGAAAGAAAGGAGATATATTTGTTAAAAATCAGAATAGGATTTGCGCATCTAGCAGTTGGCGAAACTCGATGCCTTTCCGTTCGCGTAGCGTCCGTCCAGGTACTTCAAGATGCGGTTGTGCGAGATCAGCATCACTCGCTTCGCCTTCAAGTTCTGGCTTATCGTCTTGATGGTCTCAAAAGCCTTCAGGCTTCGGTTAAAGCAGCGCTAGCTACTTTATAGCGGAGTGGGGAAGATGTTTTGGAGATGGACATGTACCTTTCTCCATAGGGGATTTCCCTTTAGATGTGCTAATAGTAGTCCATGTCCACCAGCAAGTCCTGCCACTCTCCCTCCCCCTTCAAGTGGTCGTTTTCCTTCATTAACCGGCTCATCTCTCCGAAGTCAAACCCGGGAAACTTCTTTCTCTTTTATTCCAGCGAGGAGCTGAAATCGCAGATCTTGGAAAGGACTTCAGTCAGCTAAGGCAGGACAATCAAATGCTTTGCCTTCAGCTTGTTGCTCTTGATGATGATTTCTGCGGTTTCCAAGGCTCTCGTGAGGGGAGAAATGAAGACAATATCGATTTATTTGACTCCCAGTTTGACACTCTTCGCCTGTTCCCTTCCGTTGTGACTCAAAGGACAATCGATCAAGGATTCGTTGAATTGCAATTTCTGCTTGCATTCTTCTCCCTTAAATGCCTCGAAGGGATAGTACTAGGTAAGCCTATTGAACTCTGACTAAGCGTGGCGGATCATCAGGCCTTATACGAGGCCGGCTTGGGCGTAATCGTGACTGTTGAAGCACTTCTCTCCAAAGCGACATTTGCCCTGCAGAAAGTAGCGGCAGATTTGGTTGTTTTTCATGTGGTTGGTGAAAGAATTATATATAAGAGCTGGTAATAATGTAAATATAGTTATCTGATACAGGAGTATGGGAATTCATTGAATGGTTCCACATTCTAAGGATTAAAATATTTTTGGAATTGGCTTTCCATTTTAAGGCGTTTTGGAGTCAACGGTAGGAAGAAAGCAGGAGGCTTCCCCTTCCCTTCGGATAGATTTGCCACTGTTTCGCCCTGTCGCTTGATTATTTGTTCAATCGGAAGCTCTTATTTGATTTCTGCATTTTGGAACGAAGGTTGCTGCTTTATCTTGAATTTTTACTCATTTTCCTCTATAGCTTTTAAACATTCAGTCTGGACTAAGATCTAGGCATCTCCTATAATCCCCTCTGCTCATCTTTGCTCGAAAAGCATCCCATATTATTATATTAAATATGTGAGAACATTTATCGTTTAGATCAAACGCAACTCCTTTTCAGTTGAGCTTGGTTTGAAAGGAAATCAATTTGCTCACATGGATTAATCGAAAACGGTAAAATATGCATTTCTCATAATTTAATCAATAAAATGCAATTAATTGAGGAATTTACCACATCTATTCATCCTTACTCGATCCTGCACCCTTAAGTGAATAATCCCATGCCCTCATCTCTATTCTGCTAATTTAAACATCAAAATCAAAATGTAATGGTTCATCATTTCAATAGTTATATTTGCTTCCTTGCCCCCTCACTCCACTCGCTGCAATGTTCACACTAAATTAAACAATTTTTACCTTCCCTTCGGCGACTCATACCCCGAGAGATTTCCCAAAACAGATCCAAACTCCTGCTGCATGCCAGACTTGTACTGATTCGACTTGGGAGTGTACCCGCTCACAACTTCGTCGATCCTGGACGGTTGATACCTATTGAGGGATCGAATGTTTTGCTCGTGCTCGAGAGTGGCCCTTTCGTTAGTAGCTGCTGCCTTTTCGCCTTGGAGGAGAGAAATCTTTCTGACTGCTCCTGGAGCAGAATTTCGAGCTGCATCACTTTGAAGTCGTGCTCTTGCGTGAGTTTGGTATTCTTGGCTCCCAATTACAGCTTATACTCTCTGATTTCCTCAGCAGCCTTACGGAGCCGCTCCTTAAGGCCTTCCTTTTCTGTCTAAGCTCTTTGCAGTTCCTCTTTATAGTAGTTGAGAGTGGAGTTGTTTTGCTTTATCTTGAGCATGGAATCGATCTTTCCTCTCAGGTCTTCGTTGACTGAGATCAAATGCTTGTTTCTTTCTTCCTGTTCTTGCAGTTTCTGTTTCAAAAAGTTGATTTCCTCCCTGAGAGCCTCTGACTCAAGACCGCCAATGAACAATTTTTTGCTGTTCGCAAGATCACTGTTGCTGATCTGCGATCCTCCCATTCTCTTGCTCTCCAGCTGCTGCTTTAGAGAGTTAATTTAGCTCTAGTAGTGGCTGATGAGCTGGCTCCGCTCCTTTTCCCACAAGACGATGGTCTTCTGGACTCAGTTCTCGATAGCTGTCCTCCCGGGTTGGAGATGGTGAGTTGCAGTCTTTTGTTGAATTCGTTTAAGCGTTTATTCAGGTCCAGCGGGACAAGCTTGCTGCTGTCCTTGCCAGTGTAGGTGGTATTTTCAGCGGTTTTATTTAGGATTTTAGCGATTTCCTCCTTTAGGTACTAGTTTTCCTTCCACAGCTCGGCGATCATGTTCTACTGGGACTCCAGCTGCTTCTTGCTCTTGTTGACCGACAGTCCCTTGCTCTTGGCAAGCGGAGACTCTTCTTGAGCTCTTTCGCGCTCCAAGGATTAAATGGTCATCTGGAGACGCGCATTTTCGATGGCCAGCTTATCAGCTTCCCCTTCCCTCGCATGCTGAGCTTGAGCTGCTCCTGAAGCTCCCTAATGGCCTTGCTCTTGGTCTTAATCAGCTTCTCATGCTCGTCGATTTGCAGTCTTAGTGAGGATGATTCCTCGACGGCATCTTTGATCCTTTGCTGGCTTAGGGAAATTTCCTCTTCTTTCCTCTTGAGACTCAGCTCTAGTTCCTTGTATCGTTTGGCTTGCGATTCGATGGTGGATTGCAGTGACTTTTCCTTCTCTTTCTGGAGGGATAGATCCTTGTTGTAGTTGTTTTCCTGCTTCTGGTATACGGACAGCTGGGAAGAGAGGATCAGCTACTTTTCCTATAATGCTCGGATGGCTTCCTGCCTCTCAGCGTTTTGCTTTCGAAGCGTGCTCACTTCTCGCTCAAGGGTGTCCTTCATCTGCAGGTTAAATTCGTAGTCCAAGGCTCGGATGCGGTCGCTGTAGTCGTGGGATTTGGCGCTGAGTCTCACCTCCTTCTCATGCCAGCTTTCGCGCTCTGATTCCAGCAGCTGCTCCACCACTATCAGTTTTTATCGAGTTTGCCTTAGATCCTACTAAAGCTTAGCCACATACTCTTCCTTTAGAGAGACAATGCTCTTACCCTGTTGGCCTATCCCTCGCTCCTCCTCAGCTGGTCGGTCAAATCTTCGATCTACGAGCGAAGGTTGCGAGTGCTGTATTCCTGTCTTTTGCTGTTCTGCTCGTTGATAAGGCCAGTTAGTTTTTCGATCTCCTGGTGCATCTGCGCCACTCCGCCCCCTTCTTCCTGAGGGATTCGGCAAGCCTGTCCTTTCGTCTGCGGCCTGAGCAGGTCGGCTTGCGTTTCTTTCAACTTGTCGATCTCATAGGTGAGGCTTCTGAGCTCTATGAGTTCTTGATTCTTTTTCTTGAGTGTGTCGTTGAGATTGGCAACTTCTTGGCTGGAGTATGAGAGTTTCTTCTACAGATTATCGATCTTGGAGGATTGGTCGTTGCTTTGAAGTTCATTCTTGAGTTCCGTAATCTTTTGCTCGTATTCTGCTATTTTCTTCTCTTGGTTTTTGCGTTCCTGCTCCAGATCGTTTTTGGCCTTGGCTCGCGTGCTACTTTCTAGTTGCTCCAGCTTGCTATTGGAGAGAGTGATTTCGCTTATCTGGCTGTTCTTGTCGTTGAGCTGCCGCCTCAGCTATTCGATCTATTGGTTTTTCTATTGGATGGTCCGCTCGTAGTGGGACGTATTGGCTTGGGGGGCCGCTCGCGTCTTGAACTCTTCCTGAAGAGAGTGGATTTCCTGCTCCTTCAGTTCCACTTGCCTGATGAGTCCTCGAACTTGTTGCGGTCGACTCCGCTCCGGTACTTCTCCTGCTTGAGCTGGTCGTTCTCGGCCTCGAAGTCCTCGAGCATCTTCTGCAGTTCCACGTTTTCGCTGTGGAGGGTGTGCAGCTTTTCCTTCTGCGACTCGATTTCCTCCATGTAGGCGTGCATCTGGTTCTCGATCTCGGCGGTGAGCCCGCCCTCCCTGTGCATCTTCAACTCGTTGAAGGCCTGCTCGTATTGGTACTCCAGCTCGGCGCAGTGCTCCTCCAACTGGCGGTATTGCTCAGGCGGGACTCCTCCCCTCCGCCGCTGGACTCCATGTGCGCCATTTCCTCCTGGAGGGACTTAAAACTAGGTTAAGCGTTCCTTACTTGCCGAGAAGCTCTTGGTAGCGCTGTTCCCACACTCCTTCGCTGTCCTGCGTGCGTCTCTGCTGGAGGAGCTGCTCGTTCTATCCCAAAACTGCAGAGAGCTCCTGCTACATTTCGTCGATCCTGCAGATAGGTAGAAACTTACTTTTCGTGGAACTCCTCGTGGTGCTGCTGGAAGATATGCCACTCCTCCTCCGAGTCCATCTTCTGCATCTCCTCGCTGAGGGTCAAATGGTCGTTCCTCAGGATCTGGAACCGCTCGTAGAACCATTAGAATCTTTCCAGCATGGTCATGCAGCGCTGCTCCCAGAACATGCTGGCGATCTGCGCCTCCTGCGTCCACATCGGATCCTCCTCCTGCTGGTGGTAGGTGTCGAACTCCGAGTGCTGGTTGTTGCTCATCGTCATCGGTCCCCTCTGGTGGAAAAACTGGGAATTCGTATCCATCGGTTCTTCAGCATTCAGCGCCGGCGGTTGCATTAGGGCCGCGTTCTTGCCTGCGTTCTGGTAGTTGCTCGCGTGACTGCCTCGCTGTGGGTTTTGCATGGCCTAGGGCTGGCCCATGTAGCCCTGTCCATGCGGATTCATGTTACCCTGGTAGTTGGGTTGCCGGTATTGCGGTTGCCCCATTTGCTGGCCGGGATAGCCTTGGTATTGCTGCTGCTGGTGGGCCTGGCTCGGGAATCGACCGGGACCCTGAGGTTGGCCATACATGCTCAATATTTTGAAATAAAAAATTTATGAATAATAATATTGTTAACCAAAGCACTGCACGGACTAACGGTCAATTTATAAACTCAGTCGACGGCTCTGGGTGGGGCTTTGAGGAGAAGAGATGAAGAAGTGGAGGATGGGAAGGCAATTAAGGTTTGGAAGGAAATGAAGTGGGTTTGATGCTTGTGTAAGATCGAGTAACTAATAAGTATAAATTATGCCATTAAAGTAACTATTTCACCGTGGAAATAATCGGATTAAAGCTAAGATGGCAATGAACGAATAGAGGAAGTAGCAGTTTAAAGGTAAATCATTTGAAAGAAGCCATTCTTGTCCTTTATATCAGTTTGCTTGTCTTTCTCTGCCCATTCTGCACTTGTTTTAGCAATCGATTCAATTCCATATTTCGCTAGGCCTTCAATGTATTGCTGTTTGGAATTGGGATGCTAGTCTCATATGTCTTTATCTGCTTTGCCCTGAGGGTGATTGAATATTCTGTCTGTTAAAGTTTCGCTATTTTAGCAATTATTCCCTTATCTTTAAGCGTTCCTATTGTAAATTTTGCATCCTAACCGATTACTTTGCCTATAGAAATTCGATCATTTATCTCTTTCTCTGCGACTATTCCTATTGCTTCCTCATCCTCATCTGTTCATAGTCGACAGGCTTGATTGTCACATCGTTATCCTTTGCTTGCCAAAAGTGAAAAGAAGGCATTTAATCATACTTTTCCTCCTTTTGCGTTTATTACCCATGAGAACTTGCTTACCTTTTGGGATGGTGAATTATCTTAGTCTTTATATGCGTCTAGTTAGGAGCATCTTAATTTATCTATCGCATGTAGGAGTACACATTATGTATTTATTTTTTCAAAAACTAAGAGCTTACCGATGCATTTGACGATTGTCCTTGCGAAATAGAGCTTTCACTGAGCACGGACCTTGACTTTTCCGAGGCACTAGCATTTGATTCTCCATACAATTCCTCCAAAACGGTCTGTCTGGTGAGTTACCGAGCCAACTGTTGGTCGATTTCCTTGAGAGCGTCCTGTCTTTTTTTGAATTCCTCCTGGAGCATGGTTAATTCGTAACTTTCCATCTCTAATCTAACTGTGGGCCAGCAGCGATATATTAAAATTATTCTTATAATGATCACCGGCAGACAGCAGTCGCCAAAATCCGGATAGCCCGCCGTCCTCTGCAAGAAGTAATCCTCCACCGGCCCACTCAGAAAGACTTACTTCAGGTTTAGGTAGGTCAAGCCAGTCCAACTCCCCTCGCCCACTCGAAATGCCTCCAAAGGCTCACCAAGGCATTATAGTGACTTCTACTCGCAACAGCAAGTGGTGCTCTAGCGCATGAAGGCCAGAGATAAGAAAATGAGTAGCACCGCCACTAGCTTCTACACAGGGCCAGCGAGAAACCGTCTCTCCTCCATCGACCAGGGCGACAACAGCACCATGCGACGCACTTTCTTCAAGCCCGAATCCCCTTCCTCGTCCTTCGGCAGGACAAGCCTGAGCTTCAAGAGACAGAACGTCTTCAACCATGAGGATAATAACAACTACCTGAACAAATACCAAATCATAAATAGCTGGGAAAGGGAAGTTTCAGTACTGTGTTTCTAGCTAAAAGGATACAGAAAAAGCCAGCATAACGGTCGCCCTCTCCTCTCAAAGAGAGAGAATTGGAGGAAAGCGTCGGCAAACCCATCGAAGGATCTGAAGCATAGAATAACAATGCTTTGATGCTAAGGAAGGAAGAATCACTCATCGAGGCAAACCAATAAAGCACGGAATAGAAACAGGAAGACCAACCAAACGTAGAATAGGCATAGAGTCATGAATAGGAAGCAGTGGAGTAGTTAG
The DNA here is from genome assembly GCF_008831285.2 of Nymphaea colorata. NCBI lineage: Eukaryota > Viridiplantae > Streptophyta > Magnoliopsida > Nymphaeales > Nymphaeaceae > Nymphaea > Nymphaea colorata. The sequence continues at coordinate 63,937 of NW_022204618.1, read as the reverse complement.
TTGCAATAAAAGTGTATGAGAAGTTCAAGATGAACAAGGATCCCCACAAGTTCAAGAACATCAGAAAGGAGATCAACATCATGCAGCACCTTCGCCATGATTCAGTCCTGAAGATGTACGAAAGCGTGGAAACTTTGACCAAAATTAGCTTGGTTGTCGAGTTTGCAGGCTACTAGTCTCTCCTTGAATACGTTAAACACAATTACCCACTCTCTCTCACCAAAGTGAGAGACATTTCAGCGCAACTACTCGAGGCCCTCATCTATATCCACGATCGCAACATCGTTCACAGGATATAAAACTGCAAAACGTGCTCATCCATCAGGACAAAGTGAAACTGATCGACTTCGGATTCAGCTGCTAAGTAATTTTTCCTTTACATAGCCCATAAGAATCAAAAATTGACCGTTATTTGCGGAACTCCCAATTATATGGCCCCCGAAGTGATTAGCAGAAAATAGTATGAAGGAGAGCAGGCTGATGTGTGGTCATATGGAGTGGTGGTCTATGCACTAGCAGAGGGAAGGCATCCCTTTAAGGCAGAAACCTACAACTAACTGGAAAGACTGGTCAATAGGGGAAAATTAGAATTCAAAAAAACCAAAGACCAATAGTTTATGGACTTCGTAAAGAGGATCCTGAAGGTAAAGCCTTCGGAAAGACCAACAGCCAGGTAGATACAGCAGATGAAATGGCTATCTTCATCAAGCAATTGATTAATAATAGTATTTTCTATCAATCTACATCCATTATGAATGATGTAGCCTCAAGAATCAGTCACCATCCATAGAGCACTATGCCAAAGAAAGCTTTCAAACAGATAGTAAATGATTAACTAAAACCCAAACAACATTCCATTAATTGCTAAGAAATTAGATCATTATTATCCATAAATCTATAGAAAGCATCAACAATAATCATAACACCTACATCAAACACGATACCAACCAACTATAAGCAACCCTCTCTTTCCTCTATTTCGAAATCCAAATAATTTTACCAAGTTTCGAAAGTTGGATTTATATAATAATGCAGTGGGAATTTCGCAAGGCCTTGGAAGATTTCAGTGCTTACAAACGCGCAGTCACCTTCAAGAACGAAATATAAAACGGAGATGAAGGAACGCTAGACGTGGTACTGCGCTAGGTCGAAATCATCCTCGCCGATAAAAACGAAAAAATCGTCACCAAGGTATTGGCGCTACGAGTAAATCAACTTGCACGCAGTTCGTCAGAGACATCATGGTGCTCGGACAGTAGGACGTGGTGAAGCGAGTCGAGAAGCTGATCCCCCAGCTGACCAAGATATGCTCGCACGAGCTCACCTCCTCAGACCCCGACAGGGGCTAAACTTACTTTCATGACCATCCCTGTAAGCTTATAGTGATGAAGCCTATTTGAAAGCGCCAAGTGAGGATGATAAAAAGCAAATCGACACATTTGGATCGACATTCTTGATCCTCAGCTTGGAATCTTTGTACCACTGGGCTCGGTGGATCCCCTTGGACTCCAACGGTCAGGAAAGCATATAGCCAGGCTTACCAAAATCTAGTGGATAGAGGAGTCAAATTCCCCACTTCCTTCCACTATTACAAGCAATCCGACACCTAAAAGTATGCTTAGTCTTAAAGAGATTCAAGAATATGTACAAGATGGAGTTTTTCACTGACTCTTACGACTCAGCCTACTCCGGAATCCCATCGTAAGTGCAACAGTCGCAGTCTGGAGATAATCGAACATCATCGAGAGCAAGCATATAAGGTCATAACAAAAGCTTTCAAATTGAAAATAGAAGCAAGTGAACGAGCAACCACGGCAAGGAGTAGTGGAATAGTATACCGGCTAGACTAGAGGATTGAATAAAATCAGCGAACTGATGAGCTACCTGAACAGTCTCAGAACGTAGAAGGGCAGAAAGATGGGGGATCTGCGAGAAATCAACAAAAAGGTGCAGGAAATGTACGAGCTGGACAGCGCCAGGAAGAGTCTCACCAAGGAGGAGAAGAAGTGGATCGAGGGATATCTAATCAATTTCGGTTTCTTGAACAGCAGTCTCATCAACTATGAGTAATTTTTGCAGAGGTGCATTTCGGAAGATGTGGAGATCGAAAACTTCCAGCAGGAGGATATCAGCATCGACCAAAAATATAGCAAATTCGCCAAAACACGCACCCCCAACAACGCCAACCAGAAGCAGAGCCGAGCAAAGTCAACCAATCGCTCCACAGCGAAGCAGAGCGGCCTGAGGAACTGCTCAAGAGGCAATAGTTCGAATACAAGACCAAAATAAACTCACTCCTTGTCTAGTTGGAGCAAAAGTCCAATGAGTTGGTCATTATAAAGTCCAACGCTGACAAGTAAAAGGCAAAGCTGATCGAGGACTACGAGAGCAGGATTCTGTTGATCAAAAGCGAAGTCAAGCGAGGACAGCAAGATCGCGGAGCGTTCGAGAAGGAACTGTAGAAAGAAAACGAAAGATTAAGAGCAAAGGTGGCCAACCTGTAGTAGGAGCTTTCAGCCTATAACTACAGTACTGCAAGAGAGCGTGATTTGGAGTCCTAACGCAACCAGCTTCTCACAAAGGTGAAGAAACTTTAGATATAAAATGAGAAGCTTTCCCAGTTGAAGTCTGCCGCACCAGTTTCTAAAAGTAGCTGACTGCTCTTGAGGCCACAATCAAAGAGAAAGATAGCGCCATATAGCGAGCCAAAGCGTAATTACGCAAATCCTAAAAACAAATCCAAAACTATTCTGACTAGCCGGCCTCTATAAATCGGAACTAATCAACTAACGCAATAAGCATGATCAACGACTCTCCGCACTTACGAAGGCAAACTAAAACCTTTAGAACGAGAATAAACACTGAAGCAAAAGCAATTGTAGTTGAGGAAGTCTCTAGACTTGAAAGAGATCGAAACTCTCGGCTTGAGATAGTAGCTGAAACGCTATCAGGGAAAACTGAAGGAAATAGGATAGCGCAAAGACGAAGTGAACAACAATCGCAGTGAACAGTTCGTCAAGAGCCGCACCATGCAAATGCAATCCCCCGGAAAAACATCCAACAATGAAGTGCAAGTATTTTCCAACGATAAAAGACTGAGGTTCAACAACTACGAGGATCTGTATCTGGAACTCAGACCAAACAACAAGGAGCTTTTCATCAGGCTTTGCAGGTGCGGACTCAAGAAGAAAGACATTCTCTTGAAGGACAACGAAGTTGAGGTGGGAATCATCACCGAAATAGTCTCATAGCAGAGCCTAAAGTTTATCCTCCATTTCACCAACACTCATAAAAGCAGGTTTAAAACTTGAAAATAGACTACAACTTGCCCCATTCCTACCTATCCACTCTTGACTACCAAATAGACAATAAGTACGTCTTCTGCATCCAACCCCAGTAGCAGGAGAAAATAGTCGTCACAGTCACCAACAATAACCCCCATTTCTCAAGGAAAGAGCCATCCTCTAGCTCTCCTACGAGTAAAAGTCCAATATTTAGCAAAAATACAGTCACCTTCACAACCAACCTTTTCCTCCCTTCCTTATCGTCAAATTCTTCGATTTCTATCGCCCAAGCCCTACTCTCTGCCGGAAAGAGCAAGGAACATACGTGAAGTCATACAGTTGAAATTTAACAGAAAAATGTTGCCAAAACCTAGCAGTATTCGTTCCTATTTCTAATAAGCCGAATAAACATCTCCAAATGTAAATAAAAAGACATGTAGAAATTTTAAGTGGATGCCTACCACCGCGAGACGGAATTATCAGTTCGCATAGCTTTCCAGTTCGCACCTGAAACATAATCCCTAACACTCGACGCATTGATACTGAAGTAGAAAGCAAACGACCGCCAAAAATACGTGTTTGAAGAGCTAGTCAGTTTCCTCTAGGCGGCTTTCAAGAAGTGATTTTAAATATGGATATTTGCAGGGCTATGTTATATCATCATCAATATTAGATCACCGCGATTACTCGTTCTCTGTGATTAGCTTTATCGACTGCAGCTTACCGCCCCAGTGCACGTTCTGCTATATCCCTCGCTTCAACTCGTGCAGGTCGGTTCCGTTATCGAGGAATCTGTGACTCGCTGAGGCTGTCACCTAGGGAAATTTGGTAAATCTTACGCTTTCGTGAGTTCTCTTTCCTTTCAGCTACATCCTGTCCTTGTGCACCTTATAGAAGGTCTTTAGAACCTTGACGGGGTTATTCTTGAGGGAATTGGAAGCTATGATGGGTATTTTTTAGCCATCGTAATCAAATGCGAATTGCTCCTTATCCCTTGCGTTGGTTTTCCTAAACATCCGAGTAAGCTAGGCTTGGGTATATTCTATTCCTGATTGATCTCATCTTCTCTTGCGAATTTATCCCTATAGAAAGTCTGCAGAAGCGTTGATCTGATATCTTCCTCGCTTTCCGCTGATTTAAGAGGGACTAGTTGGCTTCGGATGCTCCTTTTCTGTCCATGGCCAGCTCTTTGCTGGAAGTGCATAGTTTTTCCTTTTGTTTCAGCTCTCTTAGGGGTGTATTGAAGGCTGATATGCAGACATACTATCTTTTGACCGTTTTTTTCTAAACTTGCTTCTCACCGCTACAGAGAAAATCGACTGTTGCTTGATGAGGCTCATCTTCAGGACTATTTATGAATGATGATTTTCTTAGAAGGTGGGAGCAAGAGCATCCATGACATACTTTTCGATATTATCGGAACAATCCTGGAGCCTCTTGATGAAATTGTGGGCCTATATGCGCTAGATGGCTTCATCGGTTTGTTAGATGATTGCCTAGCAGAGCGTGGATGCGATGGTGAGGGCGATGGCAAGCGGGTTTTCCTGCGAGGGCTGCTTGAACATATTCTGGGAGTCTGATTTGATGACGGCGCTGGGGTATTTGCGCCAAGCCTCGCGCTTGGAGGACGGCGTCATTAAGGAACCTCGCTTCATGTAATTTAGAATAGAATTTTATATGAATACCCATCGAAACATATCAATTCACCAGTAAATGATTATAAATAAATTACCCAATACAGTAAGCATGCAACCTTCCACCCCAGCATCCATTTTCCATCCATTTTTTGAAGTGATTAATAATTCTCCAAAATAAATTCGGATATCTTCCCCATTTTCGGCTGCTATATGATACCCGAATATAATTTTAAATGCTGTTGATAGATTTATTGCTGATTTTGGCCTAGCGTATAAACCACAGGGTTGATGCTAATAAAGTAAATGATGAATAAAATAAATCATCCTTCCAAGTTTATCAAATCAAAGTATAAAGTAGCAGTGGTCGGACCCTACTCCGCCGGCAAGACCTCACTCGTCGCCAGATTCGCCAACAACACCTTCGAAGAGAATTACCACATGACCCTTCGTACGCTTCCCATATGACCCAGGACCCAATAGCCACACCAAGGCTGTTCGCCTCGAAGATTCCCTCTTCGTCAGACTGGAACTTGTCGATACTCTCGGCAGCGGGATGCCCCCATACGGTCCTCAGAGCTTCTTACGAGATATCGATGCCGTTTTGTTGGTCTACGACGTCACCAAGTACTGCATTGGGGATTTAGTGAGCAGAGCTTCCTGAAATTGGCAGATATGGCATCGGAATTGAAGTCGCATTTACCGAAGGATATTCTGTTCGCGTTGGTCGGAACTCATTGCGATCGGCCACACTTGTATTATTTGGGCTAATATAGGCGATAGGTCACCCCGCAATAGGGCGCACAACTCAAGAAGCAAAAGGCGCTCTCTCTCTTCTATGAAGTCTCCGCCAAGACCAATGAAAATGTGACGGAATTGTTCCACGATCTGGCCAAGTATCTTCTCATTATCGGATCCTCCCGCGAGAAGGAGGAAAATCCTGAAGCCTCTACCACTTTCGAGGAGGAAAGATTGATAGCGGGACGCAGTGCCAAGAATATTGTCTTGGAAAAAAAATTGGCATACAAGGAAGAGGAATGCCGAAAACTGTGGAGGGATTATGAGGAGGCTCTCGAAAGGATATCGTCTCTGGAGTCACGAGTCAAAGATGACTCCAGCTACATTCTCAACTATGCTGGAGATACTGAGTAATTTTAACAGAAAATCCAAACACTTGAGCAGTAATTGGAAGATACCAAGATACGTAATGCTACTGAGAGAAATTCCCTTGAAGAATAGCATGCATTTTCAATAAAAAAGCATCAAGAAAGAGTGGAGGATTTGGAATACTAAAACGAGAAGCTAAAAGCAGACCTCTTGAAGCTATCCAATGAGCTGTCTGCATTGAAGCTATCATCCAAGAGCATGAGACCAATTCCACTAATTTGCTGGAGAGGAAAAACAGGTAAATTTAATGTTTGCTCAACGATAAAAAGACCATCTATGAGGAGAAAATGTATGTTACTCAGCTTCTGGAAGAAGAAATGGCTCTCAAGATAAGAACTAAGCTCTAGTTTGAAAAAGAGAGGCCAAATTACGGGATAAATTGACCATAAAAATAATTAGATTTCTAGATTATAGAAGGAATCAAGAAAGCTCTATTTTTGAAATAGGAAAGTTAATCCATTCTCTAACAGTATGAGTTGAAGGCAATTTCATACCGCTAATAGATGGTAGAGATGCATTACCTCGAGGACGAGCTTGCCCTAGAACACGAAAAATACTACCGCATGTAGACAACCTACGAAGACAGCAAACTTCAAATGAGAAAGAGTACGAAGCGCAGATATAATCCCTGCGCAAAGAGAAGGAACTCATCCTGCAGGGAAAGGAAAAAGTGGTAAGCAAGATCATCGAATCCAAGTAAATGAGATCAAACTTATCCGATCCTTCATCGATGAGATAGACTCAAATAAGAAAGAATCAGCAAAGACAGCCAAGGCAGGAGGTGGAGAGGGCCAGCAGGGCGAGCTTGATGCCAAGATGAGGAAATTTTTCGATCAGTTCCTCGGGCTGATTCAGGAAAACTCCCAATATTTACACTATAACTTGTAAACGCTGCTCGGCTCGCTAGAAGTGGTCGAGTCTGAGTGCGCGGAACTGCTTGAAGACGCAGCCAGGCTCGACCTCAGCGAGGTTTGGTACGACCTGAAGGAGAGAGAGGAAAACTCATTCCTAGCTGCAAGCATACAGAAACCCGAAGCTCATGAGATTTGGTGTATACTCAATCTGGAAATATAAAAAAGAGTCTCCAAGTGTATGGCTGCATTGGAGACAATGAGGGGGCGAGTGAGTGAGGCTACCAACGATTTGCGGGTGAATATAAACCACATCAGGACAGTTTATCGAAAGTGGACAAAATAAGTGAGATAGGTCTTGAGGCCTATGTCCAATCTCTGAATTCTTGATATTACTTTTTTCGTATTAATCAGTTAATTACTATTCTAAAATTCCCTCGTTCATACATACATGGCATTTTTATATTTCCAGCCCATGATATTCCCAACTTCTCACTTCTGAGCGGTCCCGAAAATTGAAAAGAGGCGGACAGGGCTAAATCTGCTCCGGCTGGTGTAGGGATTCAAATAAGTAGCTGGGGAAATAGAAAATGAAATTTAAATTATAATGAGGGATAGCATTTAAGGCGATTCACATAATTTCCTCATACTTTTCGCACAAGTAGTCAACAAATTTTACCTCAAAAAGCTTAGTAGTTACACGTACTATGTGATTCTTTCAATCTCTTAGTTGACGATATTGATGATAGTCATGAGCTAATTCTATATTTCACTCTAACTGACGACTGCTTTGGGCAGTTATATCTCCAAAATGGCCAACTTTCTCACCCTCTCAGCAAAAGACGAACAATCGGGTCTGGTTTATTTCTCTTTCGCAAAAACGGCTATATTTCTACTGAATTGCGTGGCCACCATTACCCTGATAGCATTTTTTCAAGCTGCAAAATCAAAAATCACCCTCAAACAATACATCCACACCTGCTTCTTTTTCGCATTCAACGTAGTCGTCACGCTAGCCATGCCCATTATCTACTTTTCTATGTATCAACTTCGAAATGTCTCGTTTTCTTCACCAACCTATGGAAAGTGTATCGATGTATTCAATCTCATTTCGACCATGGTGTTCATCTACGCCGTGGAGGCTTTGCCATCGATGTGGAAAGCGAGTGTTCCGAGTCATCAATTTTCAGAATATATAAATATCATAATGGCTTCCTAAAAATAATCAAGATTGTTATCAGTCTGCCTTCGTCGTCGTCGAAGACAAGTCCAAACTTTATTAGTTTTTTCTGTTTGCTTTGCTACTCATCCTGCATTGATCGAACTCAGTAAATGATTTTTTATTTAGAAAGCATTGCCAAGTGTAGAAAGTACATGAATGATATTCTTCAAAAAATGACGGAAATTGTAACGTTGGCCTGGCTTACATGCCTAACTGTCATGGCTTTGGTCATATACGTACCCTCTCCGATAATATTCGGCAACCTAGGGTCCATCAGTTTGTCAATTTTTGTCCTTTCCATTATTCTTTTAAAATCTACTTGAATCACAAAAGAAAATATGCTCTCATTGCTGGAGAAAACGTTTTGAAGGATGAAGATTCATCCATCTCATATGCGCTTGAACTTATCTATAGTCTTTACCCTGAAAAACATGGGTAAAACACTGTCAAGGGCCTTTCAAATCGCTTTCTATTTAAAATCACAGACTCAAATGCGAAAATGTAGAGTGTGTCTGTCACGGTAAGATTTTGCTAGAAAACAAAGAGAGATTAATGAGGAAATTGACTGAAGAGATTTTATAATAAATTTGCCAAAAATTTCCTTATTCTTTTTGTCTTAGATTCATCAATATCGGCTTCAAGCTTTCTCACAGTTTGAAGGTATTAACATCAATCATAAATTAGCTAATTTCTCAAGAGAAAAAACCTAAAAACTTGACCTTCGAGGAAAATACATTATGATAGAGACTCAACAGATAATCAAGCACCGTTTCAAGGAGTATAACCGAATATAAAACCACATCAAGTGTGAGAATATCTTCATTGAGAATCCATGAAGATCAATACAAAATCGCTTCTGTAAAATCTAATAAACGCAATCATTTAAAAGAACAAATTGCTTTTGCTCTAGCTGTATAACCTGAATGCAGTGGAATAATTTTCAAACAAAATAAATGATTTCATTTGCTAAATGTAATAGATTTGGAAAAAGATATGCGAAATAAACTCTTTTAACCACTAGCTTTACCGCCTTTTCATCTTCTACTATCAGAACGTAATACCCTCGCAAATAGAAGGCAAGCAGATAACTAGATAGATCATTGAAAAACTAGACAAGCTTAGACACCTGAAAGGTTTTAGCAAGGATGTCATCAATAAATACATCTATTCTAGAAAATCCTGTGTGATATAATCTAACCTGGAGGAATCTTTTGGAGTTATTACAAATGTCTCCAAATACTGCGTCGAAGTCTTGGGTTTGAAGAAAGAACAAATGATCAATATGCATGTTAATGACATCATGCCGAATACTTCGCAAAAAGCCATCATGAATCTATGCAATCTTGGCTCTAAAATTGCACAGTCTCTCATTACAATACCGATGTCACTGAGTTTGGATACGTTGATGCCAACCAGACATGCTTTCAAGGGTTTTTGCTAATGAAGATCCTGCCAGGCGAAAACAGCCTTCTCTATTACTCTGTCATAATCAGATAGAATGAAAACGATTACTTGCTGCTCAACAGTCGCAAGTAGATCTAAGGAATCGGGAAAAGATTGATTAAAGAGGAGGTCTTTACAGCCGAGCATATCAAGCATGCCATCACAGAATATACTGATTACAATTTCGATAAAAGACTGGAACACAATACAAAGACAAGGGGAAAACTGTTTCTGAAGAATATCCACACGAATAAAAGCATCGAAATCCCGGCAGCATGACTGATTAATGCCTCTCGTAGGGCAGAAACATCGATAAAAGCAAATTCAAATATGATTGCACGATCCTGCTAAGCAAGCATACATCAGCAAGGATGTGTATTATCTGATTAGATTTGAAAATGTGACGAAGTGGGTTTCGTCTTCTTCTTGTGATTCTCAAGGTAGCTAAAGTTCGGATCAAGAAAGAAGATCCAAGAGGACGACAATCGAACAGTTATTACAATGAAATACATTGACGATGAGCTTATAGCTGCAGACGATTATGAATCTGTCGAACCAGTAGCAAATAACGTTAGATTCACTCAATTGTTGAACCTTTCTGTTCGAAATTCCTCCATTTCCTCAAACGGAAACAATGAAGCAGCCTTCTACAACACTTCATCAAAAACGTAAAGAAAAAATTGATTAATCCTTCCCTGATCCCACTTGTCTTCTTCAAAAAGATGAGCATTATCTTCATGCTGCTCTCCACTCTTCTAGTGATTGAGTTTTACAGTCTAAGGACGCTGTTTGTGGTTGGCTTTGGCTCATTCAACGACGCCATGTTCGGCGATGGAGCTGTGAGTGATAATAACCAAATCCTAGAGATCATGTACAACGACGTTCTCATGAGTAAAGTCTTCTGCTAGGTCCAACCATCTTCCCCCCGCTGTGCCTATTGATAAAGGCCACCAGCAACATCAACAACATCCTCTACGGTCTTTACCTGGACGATCTCAAAGTGTATTGCGGAACAAGACCGCCCTGAGTGGGCTAAATTCTTCGCCAGCTACGATATAGTAGTGCCTTTCGTGATGAAGGATAGCACGCAGCAAATCTCCACGCTTCAGTTCATGGAGTATTACTATGCAGCTGTGAGGAAGCAACTGGATTAAATAATTGCAGGAAGGGGCTCATCGCATTAGGGATAAGAGGCAATGACTGTGCTTTTGAACAACTGGTAGACCATGAAGTTCATCAACCATAACGCAATTTACTTTTATCTCGACGCTGGAGAAAAATAATTGCAATTGCTTTTGAATTACCTTCTGATCCTAGGCGGGGGTTTATTTATTTGCATCCTTGCACTGGGAATAGGCTTCAAAAGATACGAGGATTCCTTCATCACAAAGAAAACTGCCATCCTCTCCATCCATTCCTACATCAACAATCAATTGCTTAGAGATCTTACTGATTACTATGTCTATCTCAAATAGATAGTCAGAGACATAAAGTTCATACCAGAACAATTCGAAAAACTACACTGCAAGTACACCAAGAATTGAGAAAGGATATGAAATATCATCAAAGCAAGATGGTCTCCTCCAGATCATACTAATCATCTTGGTCATCACCACCCTGGGTGCGGTATAGATCTTGAAAATCTCTCTCGTCCTGCCTGCAAGTATGAAGATGGTAAAAGTCATCAACAACCTGATGGATTCATAGAACTACTTGCTTTAGGCTTACTTTTAGCTCAAAACCTACTATCTTACCTATGACTTCAACAAGAGCGTCGACCAGATAAGCTACGAAATCTCACTCCATATCAACCAAACAGAGACCAGGTTCGTTTAGGTCGCCAAAGACTCACTTAACCTCTTTTCTACTGATGATGGCTTCACAAATGACTTCAATAACCTCCTACTCAGGACGTGTGCCAGCTTACTGCATGGGTTTTCGAGCCCTGGCAAGTCTAATACTGTTTTAACAATTTCACAACGCCAGTCCTTTCGTTAGGTTTGGTCCAATCAATGGTCTTTTTCCAACGAAGCGCTTTCTAAGCATTGAATGAGCTTCACGAAACAGCATTAGAACATAAACAAAACCGAGTATTTCATGAGAGACGTTTTTAAAGATATCGATGATTCCATATTCTACATGTTTCGATTGTACCAAGCAACACAAGCAAGGATGTATGAAGGCTTGAATTACTCTGTCAGCAGTTAATTGGTCTTGCTGGATATCATCAATATAAGTTCCACATCATTCTGGTTATCGTTCTCATTTGGTGGTTCTTGAGCTTTAGAAGCAAGCAAAAGGAGATGAGCAACCTCTATGGAGTGATCTTGCAACTTCCAGAAGGGATCATGAAAGCTGAAATAATTGCCAAGATTAAATCACATCTGGAAATTGAATTTTGAATGATTTTTTTTAACTTTAACTACTCTATTATTCATCATCGGAAAATATAAATATATACTTTACAATCATTCATTTCAGGTAAGGAACTTTCAACTTGTACCTGAAATCCTCTATTTCTTATGATAGCTTCCCATTCTGTATCCCTTTTGGCTGTCTAATCTTTGCATCGATGCTGCTGTTCTATTTTTTTCACTTTTTGGGGGGTTTCGTTTTGAGGATGGAGATTAAAGACTTCTTTCCTCTTGTTTCAAAATATTCTCTACTTAGGCTGCAGGATGAAGCAAGAGTGGATTTCTCATCAGATCTGATGACTTACAGTGCACGGATTGCCTTCTATAATTGTCTCTGTTCCTCCAGATTCACGATTTGCCTATTCTCTTACATTTCCTCCATCAGAAAAAGAACGTTTTAGTCATTGCATTTAATGTTGAGATTGTCAATTTTCTCATGGTTCATGATAAAGTAGTTCACAGTCTCGAACTTCATATCGTTATTATTGCAATTTTCATGAGGATTTGCCAAGTTCTCGTTGATCCATTCCAGATGGTTCTTGCAAAGTTAGACCTTTTTCTTATTCTAAGCAATGTCTTCATCAATTGAATTGAACAATCTGTATATTCTCTATTCATAATAATCCAAAACTTCCATCTCCTTCTTGGTGATCGTTTCTTTCAGATTTTCAAACCCAACTTTAATCTTAATGACATTCGCATTGAAGATATCATTTAGCATACTTTTGCAATGGATCAGCTTTTCAGTCTGCAGGTAGAACCTGCTTACCACTTCCTCCAGTTGCTTTTACTCATAGAAGAGCACGTCTTTTATCTTTACATAGGCCTATGAGAGCGTTAAGACCTGGTGGGAAGAGTGAGGCCCTCTGAGATACTCATCAACCGGAAAGCATCCGTCGAGACAGTTCATACAGACCATACTTTTGCAGTGGTTGGAGTGTTTGCTTGCCTAAGCGTCACGAGTAGGGCGGACCAGCTTATACGCAAGAGTCATTGCGATATCAGTCGCATAGCTGCAGACAGACATTAGATCTCCAAATATCATTCAACCTTTCCTGCTTTTCCTACTCTCTGACGAACTGCTACAGACAGTTCAGACAGATCGGATGCCTGCAATCGAGCAGTAAGGTGTTTGGGAAGATCTGAGAGCAGTTCGAGCACTTATTATTGTTTTCCCTTTTCATTTTTAAATTTTATGATTGCTATCATCTATAAATAAGCAATCATTATTATCCAGCCGTCTCTAGGCTTTTCCCCATGTGCAAGATTAACTCCACTATTATCTGCAAATTAATAAGGTATAAAAAATAAACTTAGGACCAAATAAATTCGACCGTTCTAAGGGTCCGCTTCCAAGCGAATTGCGTCTGTCTGGAGTGGATGAAGCTGGAGTCCTCGCTAGACGCATGGGAAAAAGTGCAATAGGCTTGATAATAAAAAACTCCCAGACGGGGAATCGAACCCCGATTCACGGATTTAAAGTCCGTTGTCCTCACCGTTGAACGATCTAGGATGTTCAAATACTCTGGTAAAAATCGGTTTATCTATCAGCGACATTAAACTTATATGCGTCATCATTTCACCCCATATTCCACCGTCCCTTCAATATAAAGGTGTTCGATGGCTGGATTGGGAAAAATCGGGTAAATAAGGCTGGATTTGAATGGATTTTCAGTTTTAAGGAAGCGAAAATTTCAACAAACAGCTTTGATTGGCTCTAACTGACCAAGCATCGCTGTTTCAAAGGTTTCAAACCATTTAAGCGAGATGAGGGTATTCTAGAGCGACCCATATCTTTTGGGCATAAGGTCCAACCGAGATCAGGCTTTACGATCACAAAAAAACGAAAATCTATGATTTTTAACTGCAAAACTGTAATGTATTCACAAAAGCAACAGCGGTTCCCCGATGATTTGCCCTCCCGCGTCGAGCGAGGAAGACGAGATTGCTCGCAGTTAAATCTTTTTGAATTCAATTATAAGCATTACTCAGCGTTTCCAAACAGCTGCACAAAAAGAGTTCCCCACTGCAAATCCAACAACCTTTCCAAATAAATTGAATGAGCTGCATGGTGCCGCTTCCCTCAGGGGTGTCGACTGTAGGGGTGGGGTGTGGATGATTTTTAAGGCAGGAGAGTGTTTAGGATTATAATAATTTAGATTAATAGAAGAATGGAAGGAAGTTCGGCCAAGATGGGGTTCTTTGACTGCCGCACCAATACTTTTTACGAGGTGGAGTCAGCCTAGGAATACGAACGGTGCCTGCAGCATTACTACAAGGTGATGCAAGAGGAGGAGAGCAGGCAAAACCAGCTCAGTCTGGACTACCTCTACGATTTCGATGAGGTTCTGGGTGAGCTGGACAAAAATCAGGCCACCACACAGATGCAGCCCTAACTGCAGGAATACTAATTTTGATTTCTTTACATCATTAACTTATAAAATATGGCCAATTTTAAGCCAATTAATCATGAGCTCCCTTTTTTTCACCGTAACGCTAGCAAAATATATATAACATCTGTCAAATCCATCGTTGGTAACAATAAATCCATTTTTTCAATTATTACCAACAAATCTTCAAACCCAAAATTCAATGCCTTGCCCCTCGCCTCCAAATTTACTTCGCATTTTTATATATGAGTTTCGTTTGTGGAAAAAGTGAGGGATTTGGTAATTAAATTTTAATTATCATAATAAGCCAATTAATAGATGTACCGGGTGGGCTTCGATTGAGCACTTACGCAGTGACTGCAAGCGTGAAACACCAGGCACAGAAGGCACGGAACGAACTGATCAAACTTTTCCAATGCAAGGACACAAGGCGAGAATTGTCCAACCATCTCAAGATACTCCCAGACTACTTTTCGCATGATCTCGTCGACCAGTTCTGCAGCAGCGCCCTCCACGACCACTTCTGCAACAACCAACTCCAGTTCTAGCAGGAATAACGCAAGGAAACCACACTGCAAAAATATTTCACCACGCCCAGATTGCTCCGCGCCATCAATACCCAGCACTCTCTCCAATGCCTGGAAACCTATATCCATTGGCTGATGAACGAGTGTGAATCCTTCAACATCCACGAGAATAACTATGCACTTGAACTCCTCAGCTTAGATAGACCGGATAAGTGGTTCCAGGTCAAGGATTATTGCGAAAAAAGAACTTTTATCTATCATCACGGACCCACCAACTCGGGAAAATCCACAGCAGCAGTGGAGGATCTTCGCAGTCTTAAAGGAAATTAACGGGGAATCTATATGGCGCCCTTAAGACTTTTGCTTGGGAATATCAACAAAAACTGGAAAATTGTCACTTGTAACAGGACAGGAAAAGGAGTATAAAAACTCAAGCTTAATCAGCTGTACCATCGAAGCTGCTCCTCTAAATGATTAGTATTAAGTGGCAGTCATTGATGAAATTCAGATGATCGGCGATGCTGAAAGAGGATGGGCGTGGACGAGAGCAGTGCTTGCAGTAAAGGCAAAACGAGTGCATCTTTGTGGAGACTAGAGAGCGTTGAATATCATAGGGAAACTGTTAGAGCTTACTGGGACACGCTTGAGGAAAGGAGATACTCACGACTCAGCAAGCTCAAACTTATCCACAGGAAATTTAAGCTGGAAAACATATCTCCAGGTGATTGCATAATCAACTTTCCATGAATAGCCTGATCAACCACCGTAATGATATCAACAAGTTCATTAACTCCAAAAAGAAAAAAATGAATAGCTGAAGCAAACATTAAACAGAATGAGCGAAAAGCCAAAGGAAAATAGCATGCCGATGCTGATTAGACAAGCTAAGTTAATGAATAAACCTATGATAGCAAGGGAAAAACCAACCATTCAGCATTGTTTATGGAAGATTGCCGCCTGAATGCAGAAAATCCCAAGCTTTGATGTTCAATACAAGGATTTGCCTTATCTGGTCGCCACCAATGCCATCGGAATGGGACTTAATCTCAACATCAGAAAGATTGTCTTCCTAGCGATAGAAAGACCAACCAACTTCGGCCACGAAGAACTTGAATAGCATGAGATTCAACAGATAGCTGGTCGTGCAGGGCGTGGAAAAAAACAGGTATGTGCATGTTCGAATGCATTCGTGCTTAAGAAAGTGGAAAAAGCTCTTTCTAAGGTAAACGAAACCTATGGCATTCAGCTCTAAAACATCAAAGATGACTCTAATGAGCTTTAGCACGCCATGGATGAGGACCATAATGATGACGATAAGGCGTTACAGACCTACAGCATCCATCTGAACGATACTTAAAGCCAAAATAATGCAAGATAAAGGCAGCTTGCTTCTACTTTCAGACTGATTTATCATCCTCTTCAAGATCCAGCTTTAGAAAGTGATAGGCAGAACGCTGTCAAATATCGAAGTCCTGAATTACTTGCACAGCTATTGCAAAATATCGGATCTCTATTTTATGCAGGAGGCAGAGCCATGAACTATATCATGAATCTACTATAAAACCAAAAAATGGATCAGGAGGAACTGTTTTTGTTCTACAATGGGTTAAATTTATCAGTTCCTAGCATAACCACTCCAAAGAGAATTAGGGAAAAAATGGAAAATTGCCATAAAATGTACATATAAAGTTTTGTAAAACTAAGAAAAGTAGGCTTGCCTCCTCTCATAGTGCGTCTACATTAGGAAAACTATGAAAGTTACAGGTATATGGACCAAATAGCTGAGTTACAGTTTTATTTTAACTTGCTTGAAACTTACGTATGGCTATGGGCAAAGTTTTAGTTCGCTTTTCATGAGATAAAGCTTGCCAAAGAAATCAAGCTTGCACTCTCTGAAAAGATAAACGAAGTCTTGCTGAATAATGAGTTTATTCAGAGAAAAGAGCTGGGAATTCTTTTCATATTGCTTAGAAGATGCATTCGAAAACGGCTCATAAAAGCTATCGTCCGATCATCAAATAGAATAAATAGAAAAAGTAGAAGAAAATAACAGTTCCAACCAAGTATAAGTTCGTATCCAAGCTGAACCTCAACAGAAAAAATAAAATACAAAATCATTCTTCAAAAAAGCAAAACAATTGTTTAGGCTCAGCAAAGGATAGAAGCAGAAAAGGTTTAAGTGAAGCCTCTTATCGTTCACAAACCAAGAAGGCAAACAAACAAAAAGAAAATGAATAAAAATAGATTGAAGTTCAGCATCAGAAAGGTTAGAAACTTCTTCAAAAACAAGCTAAAATCAAAAACCATGAAGAAAATATAAAAAATTGGAAGAAAATCTTTCCCAAGGAAGTAAAGGCAATTTTAAGTTTTCACACCGCAAGAAGAGAGCAATAAAGCTGGAAGTTATTGTTTGATATTATATGTAGAAATTTATATTCACACATCATCCTCTTTTTATGCCTTCTTCTTTTTGGTCTTCTATTTTTTCTGAATGAGACTTTTATCACCCTTCGATATATACTGATGACGACAGCATCTATTTAATT
This sequence comes from Nymphaea colorata, assembly GCF_008831285.2. NCBI lineage: Eukaryota > Viridiplantae > Streptophyta > Magnoliopsida > Nymphaeales > Nymphaeaceae > Nymphaea > Nymphaea colorata. The sequence goes on along the minus strand of NW_022204618.1, from coordinate 46,459 downwards.
AGCTTTCTTTTGGGAAATATCGTGGTAGTCAATTGCAGCCTTCTTGGGTTTTTCATTCACTTTGAACGCCTAAAAATTGATCTCTACAGCAATTTTCTACTTTATTTCTATTGTCTTGGCCTCTTCCTTTTTCTAAGCTGGGTTTGGGATTATCACCTCCATTTACAAGCAAGATCGTTGAAGTTTTTTATCTTCAATTATGAAATCTTCTTCAAAAGAGCTTCCTTGTTAGGATAGACCAAAATGTTACTATTTTCGTGGTAATCGTTTGAAAGGTCCTTGAGAGCCTTCATGATTGGCGTTGAGTCGTTAAACGTAGCAATATTTTTTTGGAAATCTTGAGTGAAAGTCATCTTCGGATCGACAAGCAATTTCTCGTCTTGGTGGCTATAGAGTAGATCATAGTTATTGATAAGGTATTCCGCTATGATTTTGCCATTTTCCTTGTTGAAGTTCTCACAGATCACATACTTATCGTGAGTAAAGGGATTGGAGATTATATTCTTTTGGAAGTTGACGCGGTTGAATGCCATTTTCAACAGAAAGATATACTCGGATGTCTTGTGAGTAAATGTTCCCTTCACTCTGATGATAGCGTTTTGGCCCTCAGCTAAAGTACTCACCAGGACTAAGATATTGAACTGCAGAAATGGCCAAAATTCCTTCTCTCTTGTGCAAAGTTGACAGTTGAGCATTCAGGCAGGTAATCACTGATGAAGATATGCAGTCCAGTGTAAAAGGGGTCTTTTTCTTTGCCAATATCGTTGATTTCTCGAATATACTCTTCCACTTCTTTCAAATTTTCATAATTGGTGATTCTCCTCAGTTGTGGACGAGACAATTTGGGAGAATTGATGATGATTACGTGCTAATACTCAAGAAACTCAGAGATGAGCGTGGCTTCAAGCTGGTTATAAAACCTTTTGTTTTCACCGTGATAGTAGACGAAGTATGTTGAGAGAGCGTAATCCCGAATGCTCAGGTAATACTAATTCGTGTGCAGCAAGATAGCCAACTAAAGGTATTGAATCAGCTAGTATTTCCGCTATTTTTGAAGTAATTATTGCGAAGTTCTGCTATCATGTCATTCGTGGAATCCTTAGTCAGCATTTCCGTATTAGATCCGTTCATGTAGAAGTTCTTGCGTGCGGAATCGCTGACCTTGAGGTTCCTGACGACATCAGAAGCGTATGTGCGCAAGGTGGAGATATGTCTCATGAGTGTTTTCTCTACCAAAAAGATGTTCTTTGCCTCGCCATACTTCTTGGGCTTTGATTGCCTGCTCTACTCGGCATTGTTCAAGAATTTATATCCGATCGGCTCGACATGTCCTGCGGGTTGAGAGTGGCGGTGGTGTAGAATTTGCTTCTTTTGTAAATGCAGCTCATCCGCTCGACAAGGTGTCAATTATAAATTATATGCCCTTTTAAAAATGCCGACCACATTAAGCCAAGATATTTAAATAAATGAATGTTGCATTTGTTCTAAAAGAGAAATCATCATAGCTTTGAGTAACGGCTAAGGAATTCGTTGAAAATGCCGAAATATTGCTTTCCTCCTTGGTACCAAGTTTCGTTATGAGTTCCATTAGGAACCTAAAAAGAGTAATGCTCCAATTTGTATTTAATGCATTCCTGTTATAGTTGGTCCATCAACTTCGTCGGCACGATTTGATCTCTTCGCCCCTTTATGAACAGCACTGGAGTATGGAGGTCCTTCATTTGTGATTGTTGATAACTATTGGAAGTGGAGGCCCAAAGGAAGAATTTCAGTGGAAACAAGACACTAGGGACAATGTTTGAAGCAACATCATACACGCTGGTAAAGGTGTTTTCCAAGATCAATCCCTTAGCTGCATGCTTGAATTACGGTCTGGAAAGGACGTGAACAGCTGCAGCTCCTCCTAAGCTTCTTCCGAAAACAAAAAGAGGCAAATTTTAATTCTTTGAGATCTAAATTCCCCTCCTGAGTATAGCTGCTGCATCCTTCATGATTTGAGACTCATTTGGCTTAGAATTTCCATCACTCTAAGAAAAACCACTATAAGCAACCAGCAATATGTTGGAATCGGAATTTTATAGGAATGACTTTATGTAGAAGAGCCGTCCACCGATATCTTGATAAGGAAATTGTTACTTCCTGCATTTTAGTGAAAATAAATGATGATTTGGGAAGGATTTGGGTGCTTGATATACCAGCCTCTCAAGGTGTGACTACCTTCTGTAACGATTTCAATGTCCTATGATGCCAATCCTTGCTAACTAGGATGGCGAAAACCTTATTGGTTTTGATTGTTGTGCCTTCCGCCGACATCTTAATACAATAAATTGTACCTGGATTAACCACCAACTTGTAGTGGTATTTACGCATTAACGAAACAATGAGTGTAGCGGCAGCGATTGATATGGAGGTCTTGGGATGTTCCTTTACAAAGCCAATCCACCGTTCCATTTACTACTTGATTCGCTTCATAATCCTAATTATAATCTGATAAAAGAATAGGATGCCACTCCAAAACCAAAGGTAAGATTTCTACGTGCCATCGCTCACAGTCAATCAAAAGCAAATGAACCAATACCTTATACAGTGCTACTGGTAATGGTCGTCTTCGTTGCAATCATCTTGACGGATGCAGTAAGTCTGAGAGAATTCGCAAATAAACTTACGCACATAATAGGAATCATAATATAAGGACTAATCGCGATCATCCCTGAAACCTTTTCATACATATGGGTAATTTTGCAGAGCATTTTTGATTTTTTATTATGAATTTATCTCACCGATAATACGCAGCAAAAACTATATCGATAAAAAAAGGGTGGAGTTTGATGATTTGATATCTGTTGATTCGGTAGTTACCGATTGATTGATTAATAATTAATAATTAAAAGTTCGAATTAAAATGAATCCGTACTTTAACTCGTCGTTCACCTTTCAAGACACGCGAATGTCGCCCTACGGTTACGGTCAAGTGACCACATCCTCACAGTTGAGGCAAACCTATCCTCCTCAACCATTAAACAGCATCGATTCCATGTATACAACCGTTCAACCGTACTACAACAAGGAGTTTCTGCTGGCTACCTTCGGCAACAAGCCGAATACATCCAAATCTTCCTCACCCTTGCCCACGAGGACAAGCTCAAGCTTTACCTGCTTATGTAGTAGAAAAAAATATACGGAGAAATCACCGATAAGGAAGTTACCAAAAAATTCTAAAGGAAATTGCTCAAAAATTACACAACTATAACGCCTTCCACCAAGCAAAACCCACCAATCTTTAGAATAGCGAAGAAAAGAAGAAAAAGTAGCTCTAAAGCCAAATCGATAGCTTCTGCTAAAAAAGCTTCCAGAAATTGAATCTTATCAAACTCGCAGAACAAAAAAATTCAGAACCTGCCAACACTCCCTACCAGGAAGTCGAAGAACTTGATAGTGGGTCGAGTCTACTGTCGAGCAAGCTCAACCAGCAAAACCAGTGGAAAATCATTCCCAAGGATACAATGCAAATGAGTATCAATTCGACCTCACCTTCGAAAGCAATAAATAAAATCTAACCAAAACCTAATATTAGTATACACCACCAGCACCCCAACAGCAACCAATCGTCTTCAGCATGTTTAACTTTGATACAACATGGAGAGAGCCATGACCAAGGATCTTGGGCTTAAAGATACATAAAAACTAAGCATTTGGGAAATGGAATTCGTTAAACTTAGTTGAAGAATAATGAGCCAAGCTTGCATGAAGTATTTAGGAAAAAAGAACCAGCACAAGAAGACATGACAAAGAAACCATAGAGTGCAAAAAACTTTGAGTAGAGCCATGTTAGAAAAGCTAGTTTTGATATCTTTGCAAGCCAAACTGCAGCTAATAACCTAGCTGTTTCAGGAAACAGCGATTTTGACTTCAAGTTTATTCAATAATAAACCTCATTCAACGACTAAATAGTTCAAAATACTTACGAATCTTCTTTGCTTAATTTCGATGCATCGATAAACTTTAACACCAACGCTAATCATTACCCTACAGAAACATACATGCTGCTCCAAACGTCCAGTCCAATATATAGATTCCTATTTAAATGGACGATGATGAAGTTGATTAATAGGAATAAGAATGGAATGATGGATTTTAATCAGGAAATGTAGTGGAAGAGCCAGTCTCATACCAGAACCACCAAAGCCATCAAGATCTGAGTAAATTAACTATTCTCAATGCTAAAAGATTGTAATACCTCCTCATTAACAGCTAGCTTTTGATTTCCCATATAAACGAACCATGTCCCTGCTCTTCCCACTCCTCAACCGCTTACTCATCATCATATCAAAGCGAAATCTTTTCGATTTTGATGTATTTGAAAGCAAAGTAGCTATATAAACGCCTGTAATAAACCATGAGACTGCTGATCTTTTCCTTTCCTCTCATGGCCAATCAAAGCAATAGACCATAGCCACCGATATTCAGGATATCAACGATGATTTCCTTATCGTTGTTCCTTAAATTCCACAGGAAATCATCCAAACAGTTGTTGATTTGGACGTAGAGCCAAACATGCTGATGAATTCCCAACTTTATTTACCTGAAGACGAGAAAAAATACGATATTATCGACAACTTAAAGGTCTAATTTTCAGAGTCGGATAAAGCCTTCATCAAAAAATAGTTACGACATAAATCGTTTGAATGCAATGCTTCATTTTACTTGACCATCATCAATCATCTTCGATCTGCAAACCTCTAATCCTCTCCTGAGTATTAACATTTTTCTGAACAGTATAAAATCGTAAAGGAAATGCATGAGCTGACTGCAAAATATACTTCAGTTGTTGAGGAGTAAGATGAAGAGAAGGTGGAACGTGCGTTGAGACAAAGCAAAGCTCTTTACAACAAGATATATAATAAAAGTACGATAACTGAAAAATACGTTGAGCATCTTTTAAGTGACAAGAACAAGTAAAAAGGCTTATGTTATAAGCTCGGAAAGATTCTTATTGATTCCTGCATCAACAATGATCTGATTGCAAGGTCAAGTTCACAATAAAAGCAATAGAATGTATTTAACTCTTTTTGCATGTTGTTCATCTTGTAGAAAAATAATACCCTCAATAAGCTGAAAAACTATGCGGAGCTAATCATCAATTACACGAATCAAGAAATAGAAAGATGCAAATCCTTAAATGATGAAGTCTTTAGAGAGGTTGAAGAAAAGGCTGATACTTTTCCAGCGATTTTAGTATACATAAAGGGATTGCTCCAGATTGCATATCTTTGCGAAAGGATGATCCAACTGATGAAGGTTTGCACGATAAAGACAAACTCGAACTTGGTGAAAACACTTAAAAATTGCAAATAGATAAAGAACCGCTTCAACCGATACGCTTAAGCTTAGAATAATACTCTTTATCCTCATGATTACGGCAAGATCTTAAAGCACTGCATATAAAAAAACTACAGTCTTTATGACCTTCATGTTAAATTCTCATAAACAGTGTAAAGACTTCCTGTTTGCCAACTGTGCTTACTTGAGATTGGAGATAGTGGAGAGCATATCGAGGAAAAGGGATGGTATCATTATTCTTGTTTCAATTTGATGAAGTCAATACAAGGTCTGGACTACATTTGAACTAAAATGATCCTGTATTTATATAAGCTCATCATATAGTATTTATCATATCATTTCCTATGTGCGCCATACTTTTCGTATTTACCACTGATCTTCCCGTCGAGATGATTGGCGAAATCACCAACTATCCTTAGAACAGCTTTAGAGTTTTTTTGGGCTTTCAGCCTTGAACTTGATCTCAATTCTTTGACCATTTTAGCGAACTAAACCGGTTTCATTATGTCATCGTTTTTGCTGTCTTGAGAGCCTTTGGGATTAGCTTTTTTTCGAGTTTTTCTTCATAATAATTTTTAACCTTTTCCACTTTTAAGCCTTTATTCTCAGTTCTTGTTGTTTAGTCATTGATAGGCTCTGTCTGGTCTTTTTGAGTTTCAGATTGATGAATCTTTCATCTTCCTTGATTTCTGGTAGATCTGCTCAGAGGAGATTCTATCATTTTTTAGGCTGCGAAAAATGTTATGATTTCTATTTTGTGATCCACTCATGCTTGCACTTTTACTAGCTCGGTCTAAGCTGAAAGATTAATGCCTTTGGGTGTAGTTAGTGAGTGGCTAAAATATTTTACTCCTGGTTCTTGTGGTCCTTGAATTGGAATGCAGCAATTAGATGAAGTGTTATGATCACGATATTTAGCTTTATGTTTTGAGTTTATATGGCAAGGGATGATGCTGAACGTTTCATGTTGTTAGGGTTGTTAATTTTGGAATATTTGAACCGTTTCTTTTATTTTTTCGTCTCCTCCTCCATGCTTATAACTTTTTAGCTATTTTATTAAATTTATAAACAAAAATAAATGATAATTATTTCGAAACTCCAAAGAAAATCTAGAATATTAATCAATAAACATGCCAAGCTACAATTCACTTATACTTTGCTAACTTTATAATGATAATCTTATGGACTACGATAAATATATCGGAGGAAGAAAAGTGAAAAGAATAGGGCAAACTAATAATAATCCCTTGAAGTATTACCACATCAACATAGATAGAAAGGAAAGCCATTTTGAACATACGGTCCATATCATAATCCCTGAATAGCCTATTTGAAGAGATATCCATGTACTCACCATCCATGGTTAGTCCTACAGCAAGTCCCATCAAACAGCACACAAACTCCAATACCACTTTCAACAATACTCCCATCAAGCAATTCATGCTCGCACCCACTTTCAAAAAATAAAGCCATACCAAAAGCTCACAGAATAACCCCTAAGTAAAACCGATGAAGAAAAAATCTATCTCCTCTATCCATTTTACCAATTATATGAAACCCATCGGAAATGTTAGCGAAAAATTCAAAGGAATTTTGGAGAAATAGAAAAAAATGAGAGAAATGGAAGAGGAAAGAGAGCTATAGCATATTAATAACTTGAAGCAAATGGCTAATCAAGAATATAGGGACGTTACGCCTAAATATCAAGGCTATGATCAATCAAAGACGGCAAAAGAAGAAGCTATAGCGCATAGGCTAGTCGAAAAGTCCTAATCCGAGATGTCAGGAGTCACATTTAAGCCGAAAATCAATAGAAATATAGAAATCAGTAAGCCATTTGAGGAAAGATTGAAGCAGAGCTAAAAGACCAAATAATTACGATCCACCTAGATAATAAAATAAGTGATGAAGGGAGAGACCTACCATCCCAAAATAAACGCTCACAAGCAATCATAATCCAAGATAAAGAGTATCTGGAACAATCCACCCAAAAAAAAGTAATCATAGAGCCCAATTTCCAAATCATTCAGGGAATAATCAAGCCAATTCAGTGAACTGTGGTCCAATTTGCACTCCTAGAGTCCTGTGAAGATGAAAAATTTATCCGATTTTGATTTTATTAATAAAAAATGATGTTTATTGCTCTACTAATTCACTTTTATTTTACTGAGTTGTAAATATCTTCATGCGACACGTCTAGATCAATCTCAACGTTCTCATCCATAGGGTGAAACTGCAAGTCAGGTTCCCCTGTTCCCTTTTGGCCGTCCTCAAGGTTGGTAGCCATTGCGTCATATAGAGAACGAAGAAGTACCTTTCGGGACTGAAGTTCCGCTACGAGTGGGATAAGCATACCTCTAGCTTTCAGCAGCGCATCGGTTCAGTCTCTATTTCGATACCCTCCGAAACGCATTTTCAGAGAAGAAGGTAGAGGATGAGTAATTTAGATCTCGGTCGGCATCTTTCTGACCACCTCCAGTGGAAGGATCCCCGCAGGAACAGCATCAATACATACCAACATGCTCAAAAAAGGCAGTAATAGACTCACTCTCAACATCTAGAAATGCCCAGATAAAAATGCCTTTATCGAAACCAGTATCACTTATCAAATCCTTAATGAAATAGAGTTCGTCCAGAGCACAGAACACATCACGGATCTACCTTTAGGAGACGATTACGCGAAAAGCCATCCCAATTTCGGACAGAAAAGTCGCCAAAAGACTTTCTAAGGCGCAACGAGTGGCTTCACCTCACCTAAAGGCTCGCATGGAGGCTCTGATCTCAAGAAAAGCACTGATAAGTTTGAATAGCTTCAAAGGTCAAAGGCATAAAGCTCGAAAAAACAGTATCAGTTTGAAATGGAACAATCCAGCTTCGCCAAGAGGAAAGCCGACGAGAAAAGCGAACGCTAGTATACCACTAATAGTCCCAGTAACGACTACACTTCCAAGGTAAAACTGAGTGAACTGGAAAAATAGCTAAAAACAGTCCAGAAAAAGTATGAGCAAGCAGCCATGGAGCTGAAAAGCGCAAGCTCAAAGAAGGACATATTGTAACGAGGACTGAAGTAAGCGTAAGGACAGCTGAAGATATTCAAATAAAAATACGAAGATTCCGTGCAATCGAGCGAAAACATCCAAAAGAGATTCGAATACAAGTAAAGTTCCTACAAGGAGCAGATAAAAAATCTAACATAGAAATTAGCAGCTTCTGAGAACGAAAAGCAACAGATGATATTCGAGAAAAACGATATAGTCACTGACTTTTAGGAAAGGGAAAAAACTCTTAGGTTGAGCATTCGCTAAAAGGAAAAGCAACTTACAGACGAGAGAAATCGGCTCGCCAAAAGAAACGAACAGTATGCCAAGGAACTGGCAGATATGCAGGCGAAAACTGGAGAATACGAGCTTAAACTGGCATAAATGGGAAGAGATTCCACCGGCTTGACCAAAAATAACGAACTGCTGGAGGATAAAATCCAAGCATTACTCTCGCAAATCGACCAAATCAAATAATCATACCAGTCCTAGAAGAGCAAACGAGAGTAGCTGGAAGAATCTCTTGCCAATAATTTAGACCTTGAGGACGAGAAGAAAAAATTGAAGAAAAAATTGCAGAACAGGAACAGTAGATAAGCAAACACCTCAAAAATGCAACAATCTTAGAGTCTAATATCCAAAAGCAAGTCAAAAAACAGAATAGGTTGAACTTGCTTTGAAAGAAAAAACAAACGCTTTGAAAAATCTACAGAAAGAGCAGGATAGCCTGAGTAAGGATATTGAATCCCTCAAGAAGAGTGTATAGGAGAAATAGAAGAAGATCGATGAGCTCAATAACGTCAAGCAGGGCTAAAGCTCAAAAGTGGAAGCCCTTTCCTAGCAAATCCGCCAGCTCTAGAGAAAGAGTTCGGAATAAGCAAAAAATCTGAAAAAATAGCTAAAGGAGAAGTAGATAAAGATCCAAACCCTATGCAAGGAGAGCGAAGACCAAGTGGACACAATCAACGAATACAACAGCAGGATCGAGAGACTTTAAGCAGAAATCATTAATCTCAATGCAAAACTCATCAAATTATAGAACTAACATGAAGAACTCCACAAGAGCAAATCAATTCTCGAAGAAGAAGTGATAGAATTGGAGGTTAGTCTGTCAAGCTAGGTTCGCAGCAAAGAGTAATTACTTAATGCATGCAAGGCAGAAATAAATTCTAACTATGAGACAATTAAAAGGCTTTAATAGAATATTAAAAAATTACAGAACAACAAAGCCACCAAGAGTAGGAAGATGCCTTCAAAATCTCAGTCCTATAGCAAAAAATAACTTCTCTTGAACACGAAACCGAAGAATATCAAAGCCAAATCGATAGACTTAAGGCCGATATAAAGACACTCTAGGCGGCAAAGGTGCAAGGACAGGCAAGCAACTAATAGCTATAATACACGATAAAGATCAAGAACAACGAGATTGCCTTTCTGAAAGAAACAGCGGAAAAGAATCACCAAGAGATCAGCGAACTCACCTGCAAAGTCAAAGAAATGTCCATCAGCAACGCAAAGATGAACGATCGGCTGATAGAACTGGATATAGAGGTAGAAAGCTTGAACGATCGACTCAATGAAGCCCATTAAAATGGTTCAGGAGTACAAGAAAAATTCAAAAACTATGTCCAAACAAATTGGGAAAAAGTAACTGCATTCCTCAATGCATTCCTCACAGGATCGAAGGTTCAATTCGCTCCCATCCACCAGGAAGCTTAGATCCAGCAGCTAATGAACAGCGTCATCAATAAGGTCAACCAAGTCTATACCAACTATGAATAGGCTTACAAAAAGCTGGAGGAATAACTTTAAGGAGAGAGAAATGAGTCAAACCAGTTGAGGCTTGAAGTGGAGGATAGGCTGCAGGAGAATGAAGAGCTTAGGAACCATCTGTAAGGACAATTACAGAACTAACTGGATAATTGCAATCATCAAATTAGTGCTTTATAGGCTGAGATTGCCAACTTGAAAGAAGTCAATACTTCCCTTTCTGAGGAACTGGACAACCTCAACAGCGCACTGGAGAGCAAAACCGACGAAAATTCCACCCTCAAATCCAACATTCAACAACTGTAAGAACAGGCGAGATAGAAGGAAAGGGAGTTTTCGATGACCCAATCTAGAGAAACCAGCAGGTTCCAGTAGGAGTCAGCCAATCTCAAATCTACCATCGCTAGCCTTCAGGACCAAGCAAAGGCATAAGCTAATAAATTCACATAGCTGACATCCAAATTCAACGAAAAGACCAAAGAACTCAAATAGCTGTAAAAGAAAACTTCGGAAGAGATCAAGAAACTCACAAGCGAGAATGAAAAATTGAATGGCCAGATAGCCAAACAGGCCAAGGAGATAGAGGCGAAGGGAAACCTGAACAATCGGTATAGCGAAATATAGACGGAACTCAGGAGCAAGCTGGAACAGGCAGGAAAGGACAACGCTGCTCTCAAGGAACTAAACGAAACCATCAGGAAGCGGAATGAAAAGGCTGCCCAAAAGGAAAAGGAACTTGAATAGACCATCACCGGTTTGAAAAGCGGTCAATTCCAGCTCAGCAGCAAACAGTCAGATCTATAAAAGCAACTGAGGGAAAAAACTGCTGAGCTAGTTGCTTCGCGAGAGCAAAACTACACAGTATAGAATGAAAAGAAAAAATTAGCTCAGGAGCTATAGATAGCCAGCGCCCTCATCAAGGTCAAAGAGGAAACCCAGAAAAAGCAAGAAACATTCATCAAGAACCTATAATCAGAAAAGGCAGCTCTGAAGGACAAGGTGAAGACTCTATAACTGACCTCTACCTAATACGAGAAGAAGAGCCAAAAAGAGATCTCTCTACTGAGCGAAACAAAGGACAAATTCGATAAGCAGCTCTAGGAGACGAAGCAAAAGCTGGAGGCGGCTCAGAAGGAGATCCTCAACCTCTCCAAGAACAGCCAGGAGACCACCAAGCAGCAACTGGACTAGATCAAGGAGCTGAAGCTCAAGATAAAGGACACAGAGGATCGGCTGAGTGCCGCTGCTAAGAACCTGGCGGATCAGGAGAGATCGCACTCGTTGGAGGACCAGTACCTGAAGCCAGTGAGGGACAACCTGCAGCTGCTGAGGGGACACATGGCCGAGTACTCCCGCGTGGGCGACCAGTTCGAGTCCAACAAGAACAAACTGCTCAAACTGGCCACCGTCAAGGCAGAACTCCCCACCGACAAGTACATTGGAGAGCGCATCCGGGAGGTCAGCTTCGCCTACAACAAGCTCAAGGTCTTCATCCTGGGCAGCGAGCTCAGCGAAGCCTCTAAAACCCAGGCAAGCGAAGAGATCAAGAGGGTGCAGGTGGCGTTGGACCGCGTCCTGCGGGGGGAGAAGTGAGCAGGGGTGATAATTTGTTTCATATGATAAAATAAGGCCTGCGGATCAGAGCTGTTCGTCCTCTGCCTCCATCTCAGCCTCCACCTGGCGATTCTTTTTATTCTTGATTTCGGTCTCCATGCCGGCGATGAGGTTGTCGACGTCGGTGTCATCGACTTCGTCCTCGGCCATCTCCATGGAGTCCTGGATCATCTCGTTCATGAGCTGCATGCGTTCCTTCTCGGTGGAGTAGGTCTTCATGGAGTTTTGGAACTGCTCGATGTTGATCTTGTTCTTGGCGCTGCCCATTATCTTGGCCATGCCGCTCATCACGTTGGCCATCTGGTCCATCGTCACCATCGATTGCAACCTGAATCGGAAGGAACCTACTCGAACAGAGTGTTCTGCAATTGCGCATCTAAGTTCTTGTATTTTTTGATAAAGCCCTGGTTCTTGAGGATATTTTGAGCGAGGTTGCGCTTATTCACCTGAGTGGCCTGCTGTGTACATTGGGGTTATTGCCATTGAGTAATTTTTTGAGATCTTTTTGCATTTTCTTATCGTTCATTTCCAGTTTCATGCACTCGCGTTGAAACTCCCTCCTCATTTTGCTGATCTCCTTGGTATATTATTGCACCTGTTCTACAATAGGGGCGGAAATACCCTTCAAGGTCTTCTCGGGCTCCTTCGGCTTCGGCGGCTACGATCCCATTAGATTTAATTATCAAATACAATCATCCCATAGCTTATCAGATCAGATTTATACAGACATATGCTCTTATAATATTTTATCACAACCATACAGGTAGACTTAGATAGGGTGGGGCTCCATGCAGGAACCAGCGACAAAAGAACTGATGGAAATAAATGGAAAGTTAATCTAAAACACAGAAGATCATTTCCTTTGGGACCTGATCTTGAGAGGTTGAAAATTGGAGACGCACGTGCTGGCCTCCTTGAGGTAGTGCAGAGAGATGCTTTCGTGGGTCATCATCTGCGAGAGCCTGCATAGCACAATACCTACTTCCTGGCCTTGCGCGGGAGCTCTCGGAATTACTTGAGACCAGTCGAGGGAACCTTACGCTTCTTTCTCTCGTTCTCGATCAACTCTTGGATTATGTCCTCGCAGGAGGAAGAGGCCACGTTCTTCTTGTGGATGGGGTGGTTTATGTGCTGCGTTGCGGAGAGGGATACCTTGAAGTAGTCTGCGTAATGCTATTTGCAGACGAAACAGTAGCTGGAAGTTGGCTTCGGCTGGAGCTGGGTTATGCTAGCCTTACGAGGAGGGAGCTGTGGAGACACTCCTGCTGGGTTTTGTTCAAAAAGGCATCCCTGTAGTGCTGGTCATGGTGTGCGATATCGTCCTGAGTGGAGATTGGCATACCAGTCCATTCTAGTGGGTGAAGGCTGGCGTATAATGTTTGCGATCATGGTTGAAAGCGGGGACTTGAATGTGCGACCTATTAGAGATAATGCATCAGATACTCAACATCGAGGGGGGCGGGGGTGTTGCTACGGGAGGCGCTGAGGGGCGGCGGGGATTTCTTGAGAATGAATGCGTGAGTCGATTGCAGCGAAACCTCGCTGTTAGTTGCTGTGCACAACTCAAACATCATTCTAATAATTATTATAAGTGGCCCCGCAGGATAAAGTAGAGGGAGGATTTTGGGAGGGACGGTAGGTTAGGGGAGGGGTATTAGTGGGGGTGCGTGAGGAGGCTCTAACTAAATAATCATGATTAATCCTTTTATTGCAAATAACGACAGCAACTACCTCTTCCGCAAGAACTACCAGTTCATCGCCAAGCCGCAACCGCCGCCCCCGCCCTCCACCTTCTCCGCCTCCAAACTCAACTTCCTCCAGAGCAGGAACCCCTTCACGCCCCCGCTCCCCCCTCCGCCGCCTCGCCCCTCCCCGCGCGCTCCCTCTCCAATAGCAGAGTCGGCATCGGCAGCGCCTCACGCGAAAAACTCTTCCTCGGCAAGAGCAGATGCTCGAGGAGGCCGACGGATGGAAACGGGAACTGGAGTGGCAGGAGCGGGGAAAACTGCAGGCCTACGGGGCGGAGGGACTCAGGTACAACGCTTACACCACCTACGCTCCCAACAGCTACGAGAGCAGGCAGGAGGAAACCCCCAGGCAGCGGAGCAGGAAGGAGGAGCTTATCTATCAATAATAACCCACCTTCAACGATTACTACGGATCGTACTCGAGGCCAATCGAGATAAAGCCCCCCAGGACAGCCCGCGAACCGCCTCCCCCTCCGCCCACGCACTCCCAAACCAATTTCCACACGAAGTCCTAGAGCACTGCCAGACGGACACGGTAGCACTTCACGGACGAGATCAACGAGGAGGAGTACTAATCCAGCACTTCGGAGTGGGGCGGAGGGAGAGGAGCAAGTACGAGATGGACGTTGAGCCCATCCGCGAGTAGTCGGGACGCTAGTCGCAGCGCCAGTCGAAGCTGATGGACATGTTCGGCTCCGAGATGGACGAGCGGTTCAAGCAGTCGATGCAGCACAACTCCTACGCCTCCTACTACATGGACGACCTGGTGGAGAGCAAGCAGTCCAAGTTCGCAGCCAAGAAGCACTACCTGGAGGAGTCAGACGTGAATAGGTTCTAGTCGGCCAGTCCGCCCACCCTCACCGTTGCGGGGAAGGTGTATTACCAAATACCGGTGTGAGCGTATGGAAGAGGAAGCGTGATAAATAATGACTATAGTTCATGAGGGACACATCATCTATCAATATACATCGCTCTTCCAAACTATGAAGAAAAATAAGGGATATAGTTTTGTGGAGAGTATTGAAATGGGCAGAAAACCATCGAATTTTGCATTTTATTGCTGTTTATGCATTGATTGGCGTTCTTCCTTTTTTAAGCTATTTTAGAAAAGAAAAAAGTAAAAAATAATCACTATCAGCATCTCCCAAAATTCTTTATCCTTGGACCGCCCTATCAGAACAGAGCCATCCTTTCTCCATTCGGCGTAATTAATCTCTAAATACACTTCCCATAATATAGCTTCCATTTTCTTTATAGAATATTCCCCAAACTTATCACCCTTATAATCCTTTTTCGAAAATGAAATAATCCAAATGCAGAAATTTTGCAGCCAAACTCCAACAAATCCTCGATGTACTCCTTATCCTACCCAGGACGCCGCCTTCAGCTCGGTCATCTGCTGGTCTGACAAAAATACAGTCATTGAGATCCTGGACCCCCTGGCAATGGAACAATCAATTTTGCCCGTCCATTTCAGACAGACCAAGTACGAGAGCTTCGTGCGCCAACTCAACCTCTACGGCTTCAGGAAACTGAAATCCCATTCAAGCAGCAAATTCACGCACCCCATGCTCAAGCAGGGATCCAAGTAAAGATGCGTCTAGTCAGGTTGGCCGCCATTTCCACCATCAAGAAAACGCAGAAGAGAATGGAAGAGGAGGGAAAGGGGATGACGAATAGTGGGTAGAAGTGGAGGAAGGGGAACGGGAACGGGGATGAGAGTTGGGAAGAATAGTAGAAGAATAATAATCTGATGGGTAAACCTTGCGTGGAAAATGCAAGCAGCCACACCTAAAACGCAAGCAATAATAATGAACAGAAGGCAATTAATGCATACCAATCGAGTAGTTGCCCTGCAGTTCCTGCTGGAACATCAATCGTGTATATTCCTGCCGACCAATTCCTTCTCTGGAATTATTTCTACAGTATGCAAATGAACAAGCCCCAAATGGCCTCCTCTTTCTGATAATCTTATTCATTTTTATCTACATCCCATACCACAGAAACAGGAATATTAGAATCAAATAATAGCTTGTTAATGCATAAATGTAGAAGAAGGATGGTGCAGACGGATGGGATATGAAATTAGTAGATTCGATCACTGCAGTTCCAAGTCAAAGGCGTCCTCATAGGTGTAGAATTAAAACGTATGCTCTCTCTCCCTCCCCACAGCCAGCAGACTCCTACTCCAATCGGCCGACATCATCGACACAGCAGAACTCCCGTCCACCTTCTTCAGGAAACTGCCCAACCGATCGTACCAACTCAGACTTCCATTACTGTCCCCAATCACAATGTTTCCATTGTGCATGATCTCCAGGGCGGTCGGCTCGTGGTCCAGCTTGAACTTGTGCAGCGGGCCTGAGAACCTAATCTCGTACTCGTAGACGGAGTTGTCCTTGCCGATGGAGAAGAAGGTGTTGCCGACGGGGTGGAACAGGCTTCGAGTGATTGTCGCGTTGTTGTGCAGGTTGATCTCCTGGACGATGTGCTCGGAGTGCGGGTCCCACAGCTTGATGGAGTCGTTGATGTCCAGCGAACTGCTCAGGATCAGGCTCTTGTAGGGGTGCCAGCTCACCGAATTCACCCCGTAGACGTGGTGCGAGAATTTGCGGTTCAGCGAAGGGACCGAACGCGCCTTGTCCTTCCCCAGGTCAATTATCAGGCACTTGTTGTCGCTCATCCCGCAGACCACCTTCGTCTGGAAGGGGGAAAGACAGATGTCCAGCACGCCTTCGTGGGGCGTCTGGACGCTATTGGCCTTTATGTCGTCGATGTTGGGACCCTTCGAAAGGTCTACGTAGGCAAAGACTCCCTTCTTGTCAGCAGCCAGGATAAACCTTCCATCCTCGAAGCAGCTGAGTCCGCCCAGGCCGCCCTGCAGTTTATTGTAGTAAAAATCGCTAATTTTCGGCTCAGAGGCATCGATGAAGTTGATATCTCCTCTTTCGGAGGTCTTGTCATATCCGAGTACAATATTCTTGTTATCCTTGAGAAACTTCATGCTGACTAATTTTTAATTGACTTTCTTGCGTTTGTGCGATAGGGTGCCGACGGACGTGTCGAGCAAATTGCGACTCTCCTTAGTGCTGGGGTAAAGCTTGTGGAATTTGGAATTGACGATGTACATGTGGGCGAAGAGGCATCGCATGCGTTCTTCCGTTTTTTTGTCTTGTTGATTTTCGATGTCCATAATAAAGATTGTGGATGCGCTACTACCGTCATTCAAAATTAGAATAGCAGACTACTCTCGGAAAAGTAGAAAGGATGGATAAGTCTTTAAATAGCGTGGCCTTGCTCAAGGATACAATCATTGCAACTATCAGGAGATCATCACCTCCTCAAAAGAGTCCTACTCCATGATGACTGAAGTTCCTCGGTCCTCGTCCCATTTCAGTCTGTTCCTCAGGCGGGAGAATTGGTTTTGGCTCTCCTTGCTGTTGGGATCGTTGGCGGCGGGATTGTTCAAGAACTCCTCCTCGGTGCCCTGGTTGTTGTAGTATCTCAAAATTGCCGCTTGTCCTCCTCGCGGGGGTTCTGCATGTGGCTGAAGCTTTCCATCTTCCTCTTGATCGATTCCTGCCTCACAACTGTTGTCCTCGCAGCCTCATATGCGCTCTCGTAGTAATCGATAGCCTTCGGGAAGGAAAATTCGCTCTCGAAGTACCTTCCGCATTCGATGTAGGCTTTGGCCTTCTCATCTCCATGCAAGTTCTGCAAGATTTGCTTGAAGCATTTCTCTGCACTCTTGACGAGGTGATTCTTCATGTAGATCCTGGCTGCTTCGTCAGGAAGTCCAATCACCAGCAGAAGCCGTGCGATTCTTTTCTCGATATCTAGTTTATTGATTTTGTCTCGTTTGCTTTAGGCGATGCGTGCGTACTGGTGGATGATTTCCGAATAGCTTTTGATGGCCTGGACTACTCTCTTCTTGACGTAGATGTATTGGCTGGCGATTTTGTCGCCTTGAACCTGTGGATCATCACATAGATGTATTAGATCTTGTTCTCCTCCTTGCTGTTCTATTTGATGATCTTCAGGTAAAGATCGTAGTAGTGCACTGGCTGGTTTTCCTTTATCCTTTATTCGTTGCTCAGGATGTAAGTCAAAAGCTTGTTGTCCTTGGGCTTGAGCTGGTCGAATAGAGCCTTCAAGGAACCACAGATAGCCAGCTGCCTGTTGGTGATGGACTTGATGAGGCCTGATGACTGGAAAAGGAAGTCAAGGAAATTGAAGTATGTTTGCATGTTCTCGCATTTGACTGGCTTTAAGTCCTCTTGGGAAGAGCCGTTGATTGCATCTACCAACTCGTAGACAGTCTTTAGGTATCTGAATACATATCTCAAGAGATCAGAGGGGTTTTTCTTTTCCTAAGTGGTATAAGTTTAGCAAAAATCTTTATTAATCTTGTAGAAAAAGTGCAGGAATGCCAACTTTCAATCTACTCAGGATGGTACGTTCTCCTTTCTAGATTGTGATGTCCTTCAGCCTTTAAGAATTGAAAAAATATTCAAGAGGCTCATTTTCCCTCAGATTTTAGTTTTTCTTTACATCATATCTGGCGAAAATTTCATTAAAGGTAAAACAACCGTAGCCTGCTTTGAGTCATTGGAAGAGGAGGCTTTGCTTATATTGACTGATTTTTCAGGATCTTTAAAGTCCTTATTACTTCCTGGCATCATCGATGCGTTGGAATCGATGAAGGAGGTGCTCAATCATCTCCAAATTACAAATTTTAGTATACTTTTCTAATGACTGTAGCGATGCAAGATGCAGAATTGATGGTGATGCTGGTCCAGCTTTTGACGAAATCTTCGATTACCTTAGCGAGGAATTCGTTGTTTCCTTCAGTCATCCTCTTATAAATCTTTGTCTTAATGTCTTTTATTTCATTAGTGTAGTATTTATCAGCAAAACATTAGTTTTTGACATTGGTGACTTTTTCATTAACAAACGTCCAAACGCACGAAACTCCTTTTTTTTATTTGAACTCATTGACCTTACTTTCAGTGGTTGCAGTAACTGTATGGATGATGAATTGTCTGCTTTTTACGGTACATCAAACAGGCCATCTAACTCCTGCTCGTATTCTTTTTTTGAGTTAGCAGGCAAAATGCCACAGACACTGATAAACTGAGTCCTTTGGCGAATCACATAGAGAAGAGCCTCTATATTGAACATCCTGAGATGTTTCTAGCCCATCTATTTGCAATAATCGTCAGTCAAGGCTTCATTTTCCTTTTTACATTTCTCGATAAATTACTTAAGCTTATCTCCTTTAAGGCCTTTCTGTACCTTGAAGTTTTACTCTTCAATTTTTTTAAGCTTGGACTTTATGTCCTCTATTTCCTTCTTATCTACTAAGTTTTTTTAGATCGGGATCGTGACAACTCTCACCTATTGTCCGTTGACGACCGCATGGTAGAGACGAATGTTGATGAAATCTTCCTACTTGGAATCTCTGTGGACTTTGATATAGTTGACGCCCTGGATGGCCTTGCTTTCGAGCATTTCTTCAATGTTAGCCCGATGATATCTTGTCTTATTGTCCTCATCATCAGGATCGACGTAAAGTTCTCCTTTGATCTTAACACCAGGTGACAAGACTCCAGCAGCTATCGAGTGAAGATTGTAAGCAGTTCCTTCGACTTCTCCTGATAGATATCATAGATAATGAGAGTCTTATGGACCTGCTTCATATCCTTGACCAACTTGTAGAACTCACTCATCAAGAAGATGCTGTTTCTCTATGACTAGAGGGTGCCCTCAGCGAGGTATTCCTCCATTCTTTCAATACTTAATATTTGATAATTATAATTTGACAACTCAGATATAAGAATTTGATATATTTTCTTATAAGCTCATATCTAATAGATTTTATTACTTAATCCAAGAACAAGTATATATTATTGAATGTTGGGAATTACAATAAATGGATGTGGGGTTAATTAGCCTACGGCTTCGATGTATTGCGTCAGAGATAATATAAAAATCAAATAAATGATACGAGTCTGTCTTGCTCCCAAAATCCTTTCTCGCCTGCTCCTTACAAGTAAATGATCCCTTCTCCGTGCCGCATTCCCTTCGAGAAAGAGCCTTAGAACTTAACATTGTCCTTGCATATGAGAGTCCCCTTGCCTTCAAACTGCCCCTACTTAAAAGCGCCTGTATATTTTAGCGTCTTTGGATTCACTTTGAATGGTATTTTGCTGCAACAGTTGATGAGAGTGCCATTGCCGTGGGGAAGATGATTCAAAGTTTCTCCTTTGTAGCACTCATGTCCATTCCGCATTTTAGGTTCTATATTTCCAGCCTTCCTTCTTTGTCCGGTTTCTGCTTAGGCTTTGATTCCTGGGATGCGTATCTTATCTTGGCTTAGAATTTGAAATCTTCATTAGTCCTGCCGAATTTAGGTGAGCTTATCCATTAATTTTCGTCCGTTGTATCACACCTCAGGATGATATTATCGGGAGGAGGCGACCTTGGGGAATTCTCATTCAATCTTGGGGTGGATTAGAGCTTTCTCATTTTGGGGATATGGTTTGAATTGATAGATTCTTTGCTGAGACTCTTCCTAAGTGTTTCATGTTTCTAGTTGGTTAGTCTCAGATCCTTTTATTTTGACTATAGGGCCCGAATCACTTTCAGTTCCTTATAGATGGATTATTTGATGATGCCGTCTTCTTCTTTCAGCTTTGATTGGTATGATGTTTTCGATTCTACAGAATCTCGATGTTCGGTTGATTTTTTATAGTGAGTATTGGATGGCTTGAGAATGGTTTGGCTTTTATCATTGGTCTGTGCATGTACGAGCATTCTTATCTTGGTAATTATGTTGTCTATTTATCTAGGAATATAACTGATTATCATCTTGATTTCTTTGGTTAGTTTTTGCTGGAGTTATTTGAGTTGTTTCACCTAGCGTTTCAGCAAGTTGCAAGTCGAGCAGAGCTGGCTTTGCTTGCTGTTCTTCTTGGTCATTTTTAAATTGGGGCTCGGCTTTTCCTTCTCGTAGTAAAAGTGCATTTTTTGTTGGATTTTTCGTAAAAATGATGTTATTAATGCAATTAAATGCAATTAAACGTGAATCATTTTAGAAGGGATATTTTTATTCTCGATTTTAGGATGTTCTCTGCTTAGATATGCGAAAATTGTTGGACTTTACTCAAAATATTTGACTGTAAATTTAAATCATGAATCACAATAAAAATAAGATAAATTTTAAAGTCCCCATAAAACACAAACAATGTTCCTATGCATCAGTAACTATTAATTGATGATAAGCATAAAGACCATTTAATTTTAACGCTAAAATTCTCCATTTTCATATCCTCTTGCATGCGGTAGCTTTAAATAGTTATTGGCTTTTATTTGATTGGCTAATTTTAATCATAAATGTAATCAAATAGGGGACTAAGGGAGAAGCAAATAAACGGAGCCAAGAAAGTAGTCGCCCCGAGAGCAAATAAGTGCTCCTCAAGCTTGACCAACTCAGAAACGAGATCAAGAACACCCTCCTCCAGGAAGAACTTCTAGATGGAAAACTTGCCCTCAACAAAAAGACCAGCAAGGTCAGCTCAAATAAAGACATTTTTCATGGATAACTCACCAAAAATAGTGAGGAAACAAAGATCAACAAATAAGGAAAAACATCATCGGTTTTAATACTGCATATGTTTCCCCTTCAACATTTAACTGGAGTCAGTATACGTCGACCACACCGCCACCAACCGCCCTTATCAAACCGTGGAAGATATGGTAAAATACGCGAAACTGTATGCTGCCAACCCTCACACCGAGTTTAGTCACTTCGGAAGTACAGATTACTCTATTCTAGAATATTCACCGAAATGATGCACTACGCGCATGACAGCCTCCTGAACTCTTCAGTGCATCCAAGGAGGACTTCGTGGCGCTGCCCACGGGAGCGGCTCGACAGGGGCAATCTAGAAAGCAATTAAATTCATAAAATCACTGGAAAAATAAGATAAAAAACCTCTATTACATCACGCCCTATGAGCATCACTCCAACATCCTCCCGTGGGTCTAGTTTTACGATAACGTCAACATTTGGCAAGCGATCAGCACGGAAATTTAATTATGAGCTAAATTTAAAAACAACTTCTGGAGGCTCCAACGGAAGAGGTAATCGTGTCGGCTTCTGCTGCATCCAACGTAACTTCAAAGATAACCGACCTCCACGCTCTCAACGCTGTCATAAGTAATCTTTTTTCAATTTAGAAAGGGCCAGAAAACATAAGAAAATATTGTTTTCAGTAGATTGCGCGGCTTTCTGTTGCACCATGAACTTAATCTAAAAATATACGACCAATCGATTTGCCTTCCTAGCCCGCACAAGAACCTGGGAGGAGCTGAGACTTGCGGAGTTTTGATCGCGAGGAAGAACATCGTCAAGAATGCTAAACCGACCTTCCCTGGAGGCGGAACTGTGGCCTTTGTTAAGGGCTACTCAAAAAAGGATGTCATGTACGATGTGGATATCTTCAACAGAGAAATCGCCGGCACTCCACCCTTTTTGGGCTTCTACAGGGCCGCCTTTCCTTCGAGCTGCTGAAAAATAATATTGGATACAACTTCATCCACGAGAGATAAACGATAAACACAACTCTTTTCATGAAGGAATCCAGGAAGCGAATGCCAGCTTCAAGCAAAGGAACCTCAACAACACATAGTCATTTACGGTGATTCTGATTTCGAACACAGGGCCAATGTCATAACATTCAACTTGCTTTCGTAAGGAGAATTGTGCAGCACAGCTTCGCCAGCCTCATCTTCGCTGATGTGTTTGGAATACAGCTCAGGTCTGGCTGCTTCTGTGCGGACCCTTCGGCATGCAGCTCCTCAATTTGGATGACGAAACTGCTCAAATCATCGAAGAGGAGGTAAGCGTTGGCATTTTGCGTGACAAGCCAGGATACATGAGACTCGACCTTACCTTCTACCTGAGCCCTTCGAAATCGAGTATATTGCCTCTGCAATCATCGGTTGGCCGAGTTCAGTAAAAAGATGGAGCTGGTCTATACCATCTGTAACGATGGAGAAATCAAGCGCCACAAACTGTTCAAGAACATCCTGAGCGACAACTACAGTCTTGACAGCTTCGAAAAGGCAAGGGAGACGGTGAGGAAGCAGGAGGAGACCAACGAGGTGAGACTGACGAAGAGAGAAGAAACCCTGGCAAGGCAGCTTAAGAGAGGCCTTCTAATCGTTGAAAATCCAGTCCAGTTCCTCAAGTCGCAAGTCGAAAAATGAATGATATAGAAGGCTTATTCCTCATACTTTGATATAAGACTATAGCAAATAACTTAATGCTTTTGTGCAATTATAGAAATTATGCAATCAAATGAGTCCCAAATATCTCCTGCGTGCGTCGACAGCTGCTGGTCTATACTTGCGTAGGAGTTCCACCTCCACTCCTCCCTTTCTGAGAATCTCGTCTTCCTCAATACTCCAGAGGAGCTTGGAATCCTTGCTTTCGACGAAGTTGTCCAACTGTATGAAGTCTCCTGAGACTTGGTCCAAGCGTTCGAGCAGGGTCTTGATGGGGACGTTCACCATCTTGGAGTAGAGCTTTAGGATATCGTTGAGTTCCTTGCAGTTGGTAGGCAATGGCTTCTTTGATGCTTCCTTTCCCTTACGCTCGTATTTCTTCTCTCCAGTTTCGAGGGAGGGATTGCGGGAACGCTTCTTATCTGTTGTCTTTTCCTCTTTCTTCTCGGATTTCACTTCGCGTGGGTCGTTGTGGGTGATGCGCAGCTCCTTATCCTCAAAGGAAATGTAGCCTTCAACGCCCTCGCTCTCCACCCAGATACGATTTTCTTCATCTCAGCCTCGCCAATCCTGCTCAGGTAGTCATTATATCTGGCGCGGAGGCTCTCCACGGGTCGGTTAATTCGCTTCCTGTCAGCAATTTATTCAAAACTTTTCTGACTAATGCTACTGTAGCCCGATAATTCCAGCAGCAGCTCAAGATCCTCCTGCAACTGGTAGCTCTGCTTGACGCCGGTGGAGGGAATCGGTTGCCTGTTGGCCAAAACCTTCACAAGATACTCGTGGTAGGTCATATCTGGAGTTTGCGAATGCGGTTGGGTTGTGATTTGATAAGGTTGGGGGCGTTGCCCTTGGCGACGAGGTCGTTGAGGGTGCTGATGATTTGCGAGAGGGATTTGGTGAGTTGCTCTAATTCAATGCTTTCCGCCATTAGGAGCCAAATTATACGCACAATAGAGGCGTAGACGGTTTATTTAAAGCAGAAATTTGATTGGATGGATTCAGATCTATACAGTAACCAACCGCCTAAAATCAAAAGAGTAGAAGATAGGAAAAATAAGCTGTTTTAGATGCTTTTTAGATGCATATAGATCATAGAATAAAGTAAATACTCATGCTAAGCCTGAAAAATTGATGAAGAAGACGAGAGAAAAGTCTTCTAATAGTAAAATATCTTGATCACTTCCTCAAACGCCAAGTCGAAAAATGTATGATTTAAATGGCTTATTATTCATCCATATCATCACAATACCACATAACCACATTTTTCAAAACCTATAAGGTTTTCAATCCATTTCAAAAAACCACAAATAAAGCCTTTATCTATTTTTCTCTTATTAAACTCATTATTTTTCCAAACCTTAGATCGGGGGTCAAGATGACTATCAGATAATTATTTGCTTTTTAAATAATAGAAATGGAAAAAGAAATTTATCTTACTTAGGCTCTCTACTCGAGCGATCTCAACGATACGGTGCCACAACTCAAGGAAAAGACTGTAATCTCGCCGTTCCAGTCCAGACCCGAAAGCGCCAAAATGCCCAGCAAGAAAATTAATAACAATTTTCTACCTGAATCATACTACGACGATAAAAAAGTCAAACCCGGCATTTCCCTCTACAAGGTAAGATAAAATCCACTTAGACCATCCTATAAATCGAATAGCGTCGTGCAAATAATTAATACTTCGGCCCTCATCTGAGACTTCCAATCCCTGAGACTGTTTTGCTCAACGATAACAGCAACTCCATGATCTACACTGAGAACGGGATTGTAAAGGTGGAGCCTTTCATTTCTAATGAGACTTTCCTGAAGAAGATAGAAGATTAGAGATCAGATTCCATTTATCCATATGTTCTGCACTCCACCATCTCAGGCATCAACTTCAATGACTCCATCCTCATGAATACCGAAGTCATCGGAAATAAGATCATACCGAGAAGCGAGGGATTCATTTGCAGAAGATTCGTCCAACCTTATGCCTCCACTCCCAACATCCTTCGCCTTTGCTTCTGCGCCAAGGGAAGCAGACAACTAAAAAAGAACTATGGGTATAAGCTAGTGCTAACGAAACAGATGAATGACGATATGTTTAGAAAAAAACATAGACTTCTCCAAAACTTCATCGTTAACTCATAGAGATAATAATCATATACTTCCACATTGCTTACTGGCAAGGCCTTGTAGAATGCATCGGAATGGCCTAATCCTTGGCGGAATACCTTGAGAAGGGAGTTTTCGTGAAGGTAAGCGAAATGGTGATTGACTTCATCGTGGACGAGCAGAAACAGCCATGGCTGCACGAGATCAAGAGCCTACGCAGTAAGACCATGACCAAGCTGTGGGACATCGGCAGCAAGGATGAGCTTCAGTTGCTTACTGAGAAGAACAATAGCTCACACTACTGCAAGTTGTGCGGCATGACTATACTCGCCAGTAAATGGAAAAGATTGTGACTAATAAGTTGATTTGGGAATTGATTGCGCATTTAGAAGCTAGAGGAGTGCCATTCAAAGCCCCTCCTCACCTCAGGAAAGAAGGATTGAGCTATATTTGCGATATCTGCTATTAGGTGGTAGTTGCATAGCACAAGCTCATCAACGTTGAAAGGGAGTTTTCAAGCCTGCTGAACTTGTCCGCAAACTCCATCGAAAGAGTTCCTAAAAGCGAGCCTAAGATAGAGACATTCATCGATAGCACTGAATAGGCTCCAGTTTAGATCGGCTTTAAGGCATGGCGCCTCTTCTTCTACATCTAACGCATCAAGAACTACTAAACCCACTCCGCCAACAAAAATTTGCAATCGTAATTTTTCTTCTATTTAGAACCTCTAGATGCACTTCAACAACTTCCGAGAACAATTCACCAAGGTAGTCTGTGGGGAAAATCCTGAACAGATCAACTGCAAGAGCAGATTCTCCTCAATCGTTAGAGTCCAATCCGCACAGGAAAAACGGTCAGTGCTCACCAAAATGGACCAAAGCTACCTCACAAGAAAGCAATCCCAGTCGAGATTGGACACTGGCAGCAAGACAATCGAGACGATGACAACGATGGCATCGAAGGTGGTCGGCAATCAGGTCCAAATGCGGGAAAGCTATTCCATATAGAAGGTGAAAGTTTACGTTTTCTACACCAAGAAAAGCCAAACTAGCAGCCTGTTCGCCAACACTGAACTATAGTTCAATCTCGCTATCAATTAGGAAAAATTCACGGGAAGAAGCGCCACCATGCAAGCCCTAAAGAATAGAGACACCTGCCAAAGGCATTCTTCCGAGATCTTCCTCTTTGATGAACATCTAAAATACTGCAACTTAGAGCTGACTGTTGGCTTGGTGTGCGACGGAGAAGTGACTGGAGACGGTTTGGGATTGGTGGAGGGCACTGATGGATTTTCTATTCTCAAAACGCAGTGAGCGTGTGCCATCCGCTTCCAGATGAGTGGATGGAAGTTTTCACTAAGGGAGAGTCAGTCCCCACCCACTCTCACGAGCTGGCCTACAACGATATCAAGCAGGAACAGGCAAAGAAATAGTCCAGGATGAAAGAAAACATAGATATACGTCCCTCCAATCCCTGATATTTTTAGTATTCACAAAGTCACATCACATTATTCATTAATAAATGATTCATTGGGTCGTTGAGTATTGCGTGATTGGCAAATTAATATAATTGTGCTGATATTAATCGATGTTGCTGCTACGTTGCCTCAGGAATGGCTTTGCCAAGATACCAAAGAGCAAGTCATCAATAGCTCCTACGATGAGCTGGCAGCACTGGTCGCCAAAAAATACGTACATTATGTGCTAGCAAGAGCAACAAGGAGTATAAGACGCCAACATGGTGGTCCTGCATGAGATTCAACAACAGCACAAAGTAATCAGGCCGGGCGATTGGGTGTTAGATATCGGCGCAGGACCGAATTTCTACTGGACTGACCTTGCCCTCCGCCTCGCCTAAGACGAAAAGAACACGCATCGAGTCATCTCCAATGACCGCATGGACTCGGTTGGTCTCCGCTCCAACCAAGTCTACGTTAAAGGAAACTTCCTCGAAGAACAAGTACGCACCAACATCGGCCTTAAGCTTGGAGATCGCAAATTCGATGCAATTCTGGTCGATGCTTCTCCTGAGTTCACGGGTAATCTGCAAGAAGATGGAGCAGAGCTCAATAAGGTCGTGTTTGAAGCCATGTACTTCAGCAAATTTTCCTATCGAAAGGCGGCAACTTCATCTGCAAAGTTCTCAACTGCTAATCGTCTAAAATCCTCTAAGAAACTGCAAGAATATTCTTCCACGAATTCTTCATCTTCAAGCCATCAATTCTGCGGGACAACTCACCGGTTCAGTTCTTCGTGATGAAAGGCTTTGCCATGAACTACTAGTTGTAGGCAATGAAGAAGTTCATTTCACAGTATAGAGGATCACCCAAGAACAAGACTGATGTTGTAAGGGAATACCAAGCGAAGTATAGCTGGGATCCCATCCAAGTCATCCGAAATAAGGCCAAAAACGATGTCTTGAGCTTGAAACTGGAGGGAAGGTCTGACAGAGACATAGAGAATATGTTCGCTAATGACCATTCATCAAGATAGGAGAAATAATGAAGCAGGTGAAGCTGATCGACAAGGCAAACATCGAAAAGGATGCAGTTGGCCTCAAGAAGGCAATCAACAAGTTCACAGACGGCAAGATGTATCAAGATGCTGATGAAATCCCTCCACCCGCGAGAATGGATCAACTTCTGGAAAAAGTGGAAAACGATATCAAACAACTCAGGAAAAAGATAAAGTAGAGAAATCTGTTCACAACCTAGAACCGCTTCGCGATAATGAAGTCTACATGAAGAATAACAACCAAACTGCTGATGAAATCCCTGCCTTCCTTTACATCGAAGCTGACCTAGAAGGAAACTATGAAACAGCTTATAGAAGGAGTTTTTGGACCAGGAACTTTCCAAATGCAAAAGACAATCCTGACATATCGCCAGGATCTAAAGGATAAAAAAGGAATGAAAAAATCTCCTCTAGAGGAAGTTTTAATCCCGACATCCTTGTCCAAGAGGAGTTGGAGGTTTAGGACGGTTTGCACAAGATGACCTAGGCTTTGGAGGCAATCAGCGACGAATAGTTCAAGACTTTACTATAAAAGGAGGGGTATGAGAATGAATTGCAGGAGAACGTGGGAAGGCGCAGGGAGGAAGCCGTTAAAAATTCCGAAATCGGTGAAAAAAGTGTAATGCTGATTAACTATGCACTGTCTGAATATTATTTATAATTGCAACTCTTAGTTACTCTGGCATGAGTCGCGGTTTTCTCGGCGAACACCCCTCCCTCTATCGCAAAGTGAACACCTCCACTGAACGATTCTCGAAACCTCTGGAGCCAGTTGATATGTAAGCGATGGCGGAGGAGTTTATCGGATAGGAAAATGATCGTATCTATTAGTTGGAAATGCAAATCAAAGCGTATCAGTTCAAGATCGACGAGGAGAAGAGTATTAATCTGGACCACTCCGAAGAGATAGCAGAGCTGGAAGAAGAGGTAAGGATGTGCAGGAATGAAGAGCCCAGATTTTGGAGCAAATTCAAAATTGCAGAAAAGTGGAAAACCAGGTATCCCCAATGGAGTATTACTTGTGGAAGAAAAAACAAAGAGTGAACACATACGATGCCTCCATTGCCCAACTGTGCAAAGAGATCTAATAACAACGATAGTATTTCGAAAGATCAATCGAAGAGCACAGAAGGTTGAACGAGGATTGATCAACGAGATCGAATAGTTATAGGAAAAAATAGCCAACTTTATAAGTTCTCCAAGGGAATCCATCATCAGCCCATATAAAACGAACAATAAGATTTCGAATAGCTTTTCACCAGGAATATCAATCTGAAAGAGAATGCTCCAGCCTGAACAGCGAAAATGCCATCCTTGACGAAAATAGAGAATAGTGAAAATGCAGGTCGTCGATAATATCGACTCCACCGTCAGCACGCTCAGGAGCTTCTTCTAAGAGGAAAAGACAAAATTAGTGAGGGAATTCAAACAGCTCCAGGCTGAGTCGAAGATGATGGATATTTCTCCTCTCACCAGAGAAGAGCAAAACTACAATATCGAGCCTTTGCTCAACGATTACGCACATAAATTGAGTGAATTATCATCAGCGGCTCCTGAAAATGTACGAAATTCATACAACCGGCGCTCCAGCCTCTTCCGTGGAAGTCATTCAACTGGAAAGAGTTCTTAGACTTCAACCCCGACAGTGAAAGCGTTTACGATTAGTATAGCGCATAGAATCATAGATCACAAAGACCCAAAAATAGACAGAACAGCTTCAACTATAGCTTCGCGGGATAAACGGTTAAATCGTCAACGAGCAGCAACGTTACAACGAAATCATCACCAACATCAGCAGACTGAAAAAGAATCTTTAAAAATGATATTGTCCTCCACATAAGCAATCCATTTAATTATTCAAACAGCAATCACCTGATGGAGGGAAGGTTGAAGGTACTGGCAGTCACCTATGTGAGCATGATGTCCAGACGAGCGTTTCGATTCATTTGGTTTTGGCGAAGCGTTCATACTATTGCAGCAGTTCCTATTCTGATAGGGATATATTGGAGGGAACTTTCAGCTTATACTCCAGATATCGTTTTAGAAAAAGCGCCTCCCTGTTCTTTTCGTCCTATTATGCTCGTGGGAATCGATTGAGTTTTGGTAGAAATTGTACTTGGCGTAAAAGTACGCCCAAACCGCGAAGGTAAAGATCACTGTTTTCTCCACCCAGTTGAAGAAGCTATGGCGAATGTTGCGATTTTTAATGTAAGTATGCAATCCGAAGAAACTACCGAGGGTGACGCCCCATTTGATGGAGGTGAAGGTGTAGGGGTATCGGAAGACATACTTGCCCTCAAGATAATCCATCTTGGCTATCTGCAGGCCGTCATCTTACTCGCTCATTATAATATTAATAAAACAAAAAACCAACAGAAGCCTTGCAATATCGAGAGAGATAAATGGTTAGAATCATTGTGGCTTGAGATTAGAAGATAAGATGCTTTAATGACTTGAATAAACGGGATCCCTTAACGTGGAGCTGGCTGGATTTGGGGATTATGCTGTTTTTATGTTCTATCAGCATTTGGTTTTCTGTTTTTAAAGGCTGTTTTAATTGCTTAAGATTTCAACACTTGGAGCTGAGTGATCGTTTAGCTTGATTTTATCGAGTATGGTCGAAGGATTATGCTGAAACTTATCACTTAGAATCTTCAGAACTGTTTCTAACTAAGACAGTCGTTTTCCTTTTTATTGTAGTTGGCTTTCAAGCTGTTTTACTTTTTTTTCAAGATGTGCCTTCTGTTATTAGCAGCCTACAATTATGGATTGCTGAGCAGGATTATCTTGCTATCGTTATTTCTATCTCCTTGTCTGAACTTCAGTTCATATTTTAGGTTGCTATTCTCAGCCATTAATTCCGCATTTTTTCTTTCCAGCGCAAACACTTGCTCCTGATACCTGAAAGTTTCCTTTCTCCAGTGTTACAGATTATTGGAATAGTCCCTCTCCACGCTTCTCTTCAAGTTATCAGGGGTGATTCTGGAAGCACCTCCTCTGGAGGAGCGCTGGATGGGGGTAGAAGGCTCCTATTTATTTTCCTGTTTGTTGTTCATCTGGTGATTGGGGTATTTGACCGGTTGGGTTTCCCTCTTGAAGTTGTTCTTGATGTAAAAATCCTATGCGCTTTAGAGGAAGTCGTCGTTATGGGCGATGTTGGCTGCCTTCTTGCTATCTTCAGCCGAGAAAGATCGGTGATGTCCTTTATGTGACGCGAATTCTTCATCTTGTACTCAAGCTCGTACACCTTCATGCTCTTGAACCTTAAATTTATTATTGAAAATAATAGGTTTAAACATACTAAATATGAAACCTCCTTCAACCATTCAGTAGGCAAATAAATTAAGAAGATAAATAGTCATTTCTCTTTGAAGCTTTCCCAACAAATATATGGAATTATGAGGTTATTACAGCATACCACAATGAATATTATCTATTTTTTTAACTTTATTTCTCTTTTTACGATAATTTTGAATTGATCACAATTCCGCATTTCTGTGCTAATAATCGGACTCCTCGGAACTTATATAATATTCACACATATGAAGCCAGCTAATATAAGCAAGCAGCGCATAATGGGCGAATTGAAGAAGTTAAAACAATAAAAACTCTCCTACCTTACCGCAGCGCCCCTGGAGGATGACCTGTACACCTGGCATTTCACCTTCCAAGGCCCCGAGAATACCTAATTCCATGAAGGACTATACCACGGTCAAATTCTACTTCCCTACTAATACCCCTTCAAGCCTCCAGATATCGTCTTCATGAATAAAAATGGCAGATTCGAGACAAACACCAAGATTTGCCTCACCATCACCCAGTACCATCCTTAGGAGTGGAACTCGGCATGGACTATAAGGACCATGCTCGAAGCTGTCATCAGTCTCTTTGCCGAAAACGTGCAAGGCGTTGGCTCCTTGACTTCAACTCCCGACGTCAGATCGTTTTTAGCCAAAAGTAGCCATTCATATGCTTGTGAAAAATGTGGCCCGATTAAGACCTTTTGGCTCCAAGACCGCCCTTCGTTGCTCAGCCAGCACAGCTGCACAAAAATATAGTAGAACCACCAGTGGTGAAGTAAAAATAGGAGGTAAAAGTATAGAGAAAACTAAGCGAAGAAGACAAGTCAAAAATGAGCTTTTCAGCTTCAAACGCAACTACTCTGAAGACCAAAGAAACTTTATTCGGTAAAAATATGGTCCTGCTAGCCAAGGAAGTGAAGCCTTTTTGAAGAAAGAGGAGAGAAGGCCAATTCCTTAGATTATTGAGCGCCCCACTAAGAAGAGCCAATTCGGCAAAACAGCCAAGAACCTTAGATTATATACATCCAAGATCGTCTTCCCATCCCAATAACTACTTCAACCTGACTAAGACCGTCAAAACCAGTAAAAATTTCATAATTTAGTCCAAAAAAACTTGACACAATTACAGCATGTGACGGCATCAATGAAATGGGTAATTGATCCTTCCAACGTGATATAATCGACGTTATTATCTTTAATTTGAGTTAACGTGTTATTAATTGCGTCTTTTTTTGATTATTTATAAGATGATAGAGAACACAAAACGAGAAGATATCATCATCGAATTGGGAGGAGAGTACATTAGAGTGGGCCTGGTGGGCGATCGAGTGCCGAGGAAGACATTGAAAACAGGAAGCTACTTAAAGTATCCCCTGCTGCATCCTTCTAAGTATAAAAATTCGAGAATGGCCTTGAAGAACTCCTCTACAACATCTTTTCTCGCATATCAACTGCTCATGCTCAGGGAAAACAGTAATAATCCTTGAGAAGGTCTTCACGATCGCCGCATTTTGTAAGCTATGGCCAAAGTCATGTTCAAGAAACTAAAAGTGGAAAGGATTGAATTGGCATTGAGCTGCGTGACTCCGCTTTATCTCACTGGTCGTTACTCTGGGATCGTGATTTCTGCTGGAGCCAGTGCTATATAGATAATGCCTGTTTGCGAGGGATATCCGATTTTCAAAGGCTTTAAAAGCTTGCCCGTCGGCACATCCAACCTCAACAAGTATCTGAGGGATGATCTCGCCCTGCTCAACAAAGAAACACCCATGGAGCATTTGAAGACCATCACTGAAGAGGATCTCAACGATCTGAGGAACCAGCACGGAGCCATTGGAGCCTCCAGCAATCCCATCGCAATCACCATCAAAAAGATACGGCTCAAATTCATCCCTGACAAGTCAATTATGGTATCTTCTTCGGAAATCCCTAAAATGAGGAAACTAATGTTGCCCACGCCTTCCTTAGCGCCATCAGTGAATTGCCTTCTAATTGCTTCGATCCGGTCTGTCGCAACGTCGTGCTTGCTGGCGGTTTCTGGAGGATCAGAGGAATGCAGAAACTATTCAAAAAGCAGCTTAAGGAGCAGTTGCCTAAATTTCCAAAACTGGAATCCCATGGAATCAAAGAAAAATTAGGTATAAAAACAATAATATAGGCTTTGTTTCATGGAGCTTTAACCCATGCGAAGTATCGTGGATCGGTTGTTCGATAGGCGCATCGATCCGGTCGGTTGAGCACTTGAGTCTTAAGCGGAACGAATACTTGGAGAGTGGTTTAGCGAGAAGGTCATGAAGAGCTATTTTCTGTCGAATTGATGATTTGAATAATATATAATTATGGGAGGGCAACTTATCAAAGGATATGCGCTTGACGGCGATTCTCAAGGCTTGGCAGGTCTCAACAAGTCCTGGAAACTCTATCGCGGTCACAAGGCACAGACTCACACCCTGGCTTCAATCTTTCTGATCGAAAAGAAACAACTTAAAAAGGCAGAGCGAGAAGATACGATCAAGATTGCAAAGAAGGAAGCAAGTAGCCTGCTGAGGGTGAGACATCCTGGAGTCTTGGCTGTTGTGGAACCGCTCACAGAAGATGAAAACATTCTTGCATTTGTCACAGAAAGAGTAGAAGGGACTATGGCTCAGTTGATAAAGAATAACAAAATGGCAGAATATTTGAACTCAGAACTGGAATTAAAGCTCTACCTATATCCCTTCCTCGAAACGATATCCTTCATCCACGATACGCTCAAGCAGGCCCATCTGGCCATCTCACCGTAAAACATTTACGTTTCCCAAGACGGCAAGTGGAAGCTGGCAGGTTTCGGCGTAAACCAGCAACTCACAGGCGAGGACCAGCAGAAAACATAATAGAAGTTCTTCGATCTTTCCTATTCGGCTCCATAACTGGCCCTTAGCAGTACATTCTCAAAGAAATCCGATATTTTTTCATTGGGAGTCTTCATAGTGAAGGTAATGTAATTCATCCACAAATAGCAGCGCCAGATCAGCATTCCAGATCGGAGCCACTACTAAAAATACTCGGGAGAGCTTAAAAAACTTGCAAACTCTGCCGTGATCGCAAAGAGCAGCCACCCAGCCGAACTTAGGTAGCTTCTAGGAGCGCTTCTCAGCTGGGAGGGCGCCTATCGCTGGAACGTCTCGGAAGTGCTTTCAAGCAAATGGATGAATGACAGTACGCTTATCACGGTTAAATACCTTGACAAGATCAGCAGCTATGAGAACAAACAACAGCTAGAGTTTCTGAAGGGACTTGCAGGAGTGCTTGAAGATTTCGATGCAAGAGTTTAGCGAGGATTGTCCTTCCCAAGTTGATCGATCTACTCAAGTTCGGCCACCTTATTGCTAGCGTTGCCTATATCATCATTGATCTTCTCAAAAAGGGAAGGTAGTGCCTGATGTCTTTAACAAGCTGGTGTGGCCTGCTCTCAAGGGAGTGATGCAGGGCAAGGAAATGACAGCACAGGCATCTACCTGTTTGTGCTGAACTATTAAACATTGGAAAAGTTCATCGGCGAAGCTGATACGATTGCCTATCTTCTTCCTTTGTACATCAAGTGCTTCGATTGCCCACCCAAGCTAAAACAGCTCGCATTGAGAGGAATTGAAGACTATCTCGCAAGCTAGACTACCAAAACTTTAAGACAAGAATCGTGCCTAAGTTGCTTGCTCTCTTCAAAGACCCCATGATTGAGATCCGCAAGGACGCTCTGAAGGCTTTATATGCAATTTTAAAGGTGATCGATGCTCAAACAATGAGCATGAGGTGCTTCCCGCCATAGAGACAGCCAGAAGGCAGGCTCTGAGGTTTCGTTAATGCCATCATCAACGCAATCTACAACAACCTAAGCTCTACTCTGCCAAGCGACGTTCTATCAGCAAAATCCTTCCAAATCTCATACCTATCTTCATACCCAGCATCAGCAAAGTAGAGTTCTACCAATTCAAAACAACCATTATCAACATGATCAACATCATCGAAAAAGATAGGGAAAAACCTTAATAACAATATTGCTGCGACTAGACTCACTTTACAGAGGCAGATTTCAAGTTCAAAGAGGAAGAAACTAAGACGCAAGTATAATCCAAAGGAAACTATAGTTTCTTAGCGAATTATATCGAGAATAAACCTGATCCAAACGCTAATTTAAACGTTCTCCTCAATCAGCTGTCAATACTAATCCCACTTCGAACATCCCTGTAGGTTCTATTCCTCCAGCCCAATCAATAAATCCACAATATAATCCAACAAGTAGCTTTAGCGATCCGACACTTAACTTCAGTCTTCCCACTCAACCGATGGTCTTCAATAGCCAGTAGATTCCTTTCACTCTTCCCAAGGTTGACAATATAGCTACTTTCACATCACCTGCGTGAGCCACCGCCTAAGTAAATCGACTAAATGGCTACAATCAACTACCCAATGCCTCCAATCGAAGTTAAACCACCAACAATATCACCCCATATGAATCTATCCATCAAGCCAACTATCCCCGATCCCCCTGCGCCGAAGCCAGTCTCTATGATTTCGGAGGATCAGCAACTATCAGCCTCTAGACTTAGATTTCACCAACGATAGTCCCATCCTCTCTTTCAACGCTCCTCCCACTGTGAAGCCACCTGAAAAAGAAGAGAAAAAAGAACCCATTTCTATGCCAAAACCACCAAATCCGACGCCGACTTTACAATCAAAGCCTTCAACTGAGGCAAAGAAGGAAAAATAGGCTAAATTCATAGGTGGAGCATCAGGCCCAATGTAGATAAAGAAAATCGTTGGTCCACAAGCCAAGATAAAGCCTCCTCCTTCATAGCAAAAGAAAGAAGATTCGCCCACTATGAAGAACCAGAGCCCACTTTGAGCATGGATTACTTCTCTAGCAAGCCTCAAAAGGTATAAACTCCGAGCATGTCGATGGACTTTGGCAACTTAGGAGGATTCGATATGAAATTCGCACAGCCAAGCTCAATCGGCAATCCAATCAAACCGATCTCCAAGCCATCAGAGCCAAAGATAACCACGCCTAGCTTTTCCTTCGGCTAGCCTTCACTGAATCTCGGCTCTGCTCCTATAGCAAGCGATCCAAACAATCCATTCGCTGAAATCTAATCAGGTTTCAGTTCCAATCCAATCCTATCCTCCAATCCCATCAAGGCTCCCGCATTCTCCAAGGATACAACTGCTGGTAAGAACGACATCTATAGTTACTTCCAGGAATAGTAGGTAAAGGGTAAGATGGAAATTCGATGGATTTGATTTGATGATGTATAATGACCGTCTGAGGCATATGAATTCATACTCTAAAAAACGATCACTGTGGTGAATCCTTTGGCGTATTCTCATAAAAAGAGTCACTTATAAGAGTCTTGGATTTATTTATCAAATTTAAATTAAGGAATGAAGGAAGAGGTAAACAACCAGAGAAAGAACTTTACCCCACGCGGAGGCCAGAACAATCGTGGCGGAAACAGGGGAAACCAGGACCACAGGGGCAACGATCAGGAGGGAGGCAAGAGGAAGTTCATCCGCAGGGAGGATCAAGGCCAGGGCCAAAACAGAGGCAGAGGAGGCGAGAGACGTGGTGGTTTCAGAGACAAGCGTGGCGGAAAGAAGGAGGATCGCGATCTCGATCGTGAGCTGCGTGACTACTGGATCAAGCAAAAGGGAGGAAAGGAGGGCGATGCAAGTAACTTCTTTTTTTATGTAGACGGTTTGGACCTGGCGAAGGAAAGACTGAACTCGGAGATGGACGAATACTGGAAGAACAAACAATAATAACCCAAACCTGCAGAGTGATTGTCTATGATCAAATCATCATTATTGGATAGCTTTTCTCCCTCAACAAACAACAAAAATAACTTTAAATCAATGACCAGACTTAAGGGAAATGAGATAGTGGGATAGAAGGAACGAAAGATGGCTGGGAATTGATAGATATTCAAAGATATCAAGATTATCACTCAAATGCCTTATATAATGTTTTTTGTTTTCGAATGCATAAAACCCATTTTGAAGACCATTTAGTGAGAATCGAGGAAGGGGGCTTATGAATTAAGCTATTTGTTTACCCTTTCGAAATATAACGAAGCATATGAGTTTGATCCTGCCATCACTCCTTCAGGACAAAATCAAGAGCATCGAGAAGTAGGCCTACAAGCCGCATCGATTGGCCACCTGTCCCACCCACCACCAATAGATTAATTCCACCTGTCTCAGCAGCAAGTGCCAATCTTATTGCGCACCCACCTGCAAGGACTGCCACTCGCCCCGCTGCTCTCACCAGCTGCTCGAAATCAACCGCATCGTGCCTAGACTGGCGCAGTGGGCCCTTGGAGAGTGGACCGAAATCCAGAGAGATCACAAGCAAATCGAGAGCGAGTGGAAGGTGTGCCTCGTCAACATCAACTACTGCCTCGACATCCTTCGGGAAGTCAAAAAACAGATAGAGTAACGCAGCCAATCCGCCAGCTTACTCTCTTCCAGTAGCTGCTCGGAGAAGTCCACGGAATGTTTGTCCACGATAGCAATAACCAGTCAGTAGAAATGCTTCTTCGCAACTTCTCAAGACTCAATAACAAGTACCAGTTCCTCACCACTGATGACAAACCAGCGACTTGCGCAGATTGCGAAGAGGAGAGAAAGCATAAGAAATCACAAGTCAAAAAAGCATCAACAGTACAAAGGAGTTCTCGGAGTCTGCGCTTGCCTTTTCCGAAAATTTGGCTAAGATTGTAGAGGAAGGGTGAGGTTCGAGAAGAGAGTGAACAGGCTGAAGGAGTTATCGAATAATCGGATATTCAATTTAAGGACCTCTTGAAGCAGGAAGCCAAGCCTTAGGAGGTAGAAGAATAATGATTGAGCTTCCCAAGGGCACAGAGAGTAGCTAGGAGCAGCCAATTGAGCAGCTGATTTAGAAATGCTCCAACCTGCAGTCCTTGCGCATCAACAACCGCAACGGCGGCATCGAGAAGCGCAGGTGGAAGAAGATCATGACCGGCATGGAGTATCTAAAGCAACTGAAGGAATTTCTCTTCACCTGAGGGCTGCTGACCTACCCATCCTCACCTAGCTCTTCAAGGAACGCAGCAAGGCAGTAAGGCAAGTGGAAAAGCTCACCTTACAGATAACCGATGAGAAAGAACTAAAGGCAAGTGATGTCAGTGATTTCCTCAATACGATGGAGTTGCGTAGTCTCAATCTCACTCTTTCCAGGGACAACCTTAGGAAGGCGCAGGTGGTTTAGCTTCTGAATAAGATTAGATTGGCTTCTTCAATGACTCACCTCCCATTGGCAGAATTCAACCTCAATCTGAACAAAAATAAAATAGATAGTGGGCAGGAAATAGCTGATTTGACCATTCTCTTCAACCAGAAAGCAGCCAGCATTAAAACGAAATCCATAGTTATCTGATACTTTGATATTATTTTCAATAAATCATCTATCTCATTAGCTTTGATCTTTCATTTCTTCTTGGTTAGTTCTTAGAGTCCTATATGATCCATTACTGTTTCTCCTTCAGCCCTCTAAATCAACATTTAGACTTCTTTTTTACCGATTCCCAAAATATCTGCTCCTATTAATGCTGCCTTTTCTTTGCCTGTGCGTGCTATCAGCTCTTGGAACATAGCATTGACCGCCACTTTTCTACTGTCTTTACGCTTTAGCAGTTACTTCAGTTCCTGGTTTATAACTCCATCCTGACGAAGTGAGTAGTCTTAATAAGAAATAATATTACATTGCTCATTGCTTCACCATAAGTCTATCGACTTTATTGCGTTACTCCTTTAGTTCCTCATTGAAAGTAGAGATGAAGGGAGCATTGCAATCCTTGCAAGTTCTCCAGTGATGCCAGACAAGCATTCATTTTCAAATTCGCTAATTTTTCCCCTGAAGAGCATTTTGCCAGTTTCGCTTTCCAAGTATATCATATGCTCGTTTCCATAGATGTTCCTAATGGCTTCAAAGGTATTCAGCACGTCTTTGCGATAGAAGACCATTCCCACCGTCATCTTCATGGGCTTTCTCTTTTCAGTGCCTTTGTGATAGAGGAAGGGAAGTATTCGATGGCAAATCGATCAGCTGGGAATCCTGAAGCTGCGAGGAGGCTTACGATGCTGTTGGCTGTCGGTAACACTTCATATGGGATTTCCTTCTACCTGTTTTAATGCACAATTACTATAAGTAAGTGAACAATGCCCTTGATGGCGAAGAATGTTCTCATCGAAAAGCAGAAGATATTGATGCCTCCATTTCGTAACTAGCTGATTTTTTGATAATTTTCGAGTAATTGCACTATCCTGGGAAACCATTTTCCTTTCTATACGTATCTAGCTTCTCTCTTATGTTGGATGCCTAAAGAAACTTATTAAGCTATTCTTGTTGTCGTTTGAGCAACCTATTACTCTGTCATTATTGCTTCTATTGATTTTTTCAACTTCCATGGCCATTTCCAATTGTTTGCTCTGCTCCATCACAAAATCAAAATCCCTCTTCTTCTCCTCCTTTTTATCAAAGTCACCAAGGATCCATTGTTATTGATTAGCTGCAGGGCTCTTTCTTCATGTTATGGCGTTGACTCTGTGATTCTTTGCTTGGTGGCTATGGAGTGCAGCAATTTCGCAGTGTCGATGGGGCGATGGGACAAGACGATGTGAGAGAGTTCCAGCGTCTTGTGGATACGCATGGTACAATTGTAACTATCGATGCCAGGATGGCTGGAAATGAAGACCTTTCCTTTACGTGCATGCGACATTTCCTCAGCTTTGTTGCTGTAAATCCATTAAGAATTGCGTCTCACCCTCGCGAACGCAAATGCCACTCTCCAGAAACAACCAACTGGGATATGCGAAGCCATCATCATAATTAAGGTAATAAACTATTATAGCATTTAAGCATTTATCCCTATGGCATAGATAATAGGACGATCACTGGTCATAAATATGTAACATCAAGCACCAACTTGTTGATTCTCCAATAGCTTCCATCGAAGAAGCTGAAGCCTGAAATGCAGATCGGTCTTTATCTTCTAGTCACTCCAAAGGTAAAATTAAGACCATTCATGATTCCTTTCCGAATTGCTTGGCTTTGCCTTTAATCGAGTTGAAGGCGAGAAATTCGATGGCTCCCTTTTTGTTGAAGCTTCCCATGATGTTTTTAATGTAATCTCCTTCCTCTAGTTCCAGTACCTATTTTTCCATTTCGCCAGTGACGTTGGCGGTCTTGTTTCCCATGAAGAACTCCTTCCCGTTGAAGTAGATCACCTGAATCACTGAGATCTGCCGCTTGTCTGTGTACCAGACATTCACAGAGACGATCCTGAGATCAGCGTAGGAAACATTTTGAATCAGAGAGTGGTCGTCGAATTGGACCTGATCTGGGACGTCGTTTCCTTTGATGATGGCCCTGCAGCCCCTTGGTGCTCCTACTGTGAGAGCTCTATCTCGTCAGGCTCATCCTCGTTCATCAGGTAGTCGATATTCCCATCACCAGTTGCAAGTATCTATCTCGCTTGTATTTCAAAGTTCCAGCTGTTTATCAGCATTCTCTAAGTCTTGTTGAGTCTATCGTTTGTTTATCTAGCAGTTGTCTTTACCTTCAATGCCTTTTCGATCTTGACGTGGTATTCTTCATGCTTTTCCTTGAGACTTCTGATCTAATCGAACGCATCTTTCATTTCCCATTTGGCTGGCTTATACGGTATTTCTTCTTTCTTTTTCTTGTCTGTCTTTATCTACGGTTGGAAATTTTTGTTAGCGTAGCTTTTGATATCGGGAAGGTAGTCTCCATTCAGCTTCGCCACCTCCGTTCAAGCTGGAACATATACTATTGCAGCACTTTCTCCTTATGAGCTTTTTTGCGTTCTACTTTATAGTCGGTCTTCAGCTATTCCTCAATTTTTAGACTTCAGCCTTGAGCTACTTAAGCTCTACGTTGTTGGCCTAATTCTATGCCTTTTTGACCATTTTAACCTGGTTTTTATCGATGATCTTGGCAGCTTCTATCTATTCATTGGTTTGCTTGATCTGGTAGTCAACGTCGATCAGCTTCCCCTCTACCTCGTTCAGCACATCTTCATTATTGGTGCATTCGTTTACCTTCAGTTCCTCCACCAATTTCTTGTATCTATCGATCTGCCGATACGCGTTTTCCAGTTCCTTCCTCAAGGCCGGTAGCGATCGGTCGTGCTCCCCTTCCTCCTTTTCCTTCTTCTTCTCTTCGAACTTCTTCTTGCCCAGTTTGGCAGTGAGCTCGCTGCTGATCCTGATGAGCTCCTTTCTGAGCTTATCGTTCTTGATGTTTAGCTCCGACAAACGCAGATCGTTGGATGCCTTTGTCCGCTTGCTGGCCTCAGTTATTTGGGGTTGGTGAGGCTCCTCTGCATGGTGTCCTGCTTGGAGGGCGAGGGGATTGACTTTTCGACTTATTGCTCGAGTTGGACGGGAGGGGTTATGCTTTCGATGGGCGGCACTTTGACCCTCTCGGAGGGCGGATTGTCGAGTCGGCGCGACATGATGGAGGGTTCGTCGAAGGAGTAGCTATTTCTGGAGTATCTGGTGGGTTTGGATAATCTGCGCGTGCCTTGGGGCTAGTTCCCCATTAATAAAATAAGCCAAGCTATCACACGAAAGAAAGGGTCGGTTTGCTCTGGAAACGATGCAAGACACAACTACCGAAAGAGGTGAGTTCTTGCCGTTCTCTTTTGTTCCTTGGTGGGAAATGGTGTTATTGGATGGTTAGTGGATTATTTGTTGTCGACTGGTTTTATACGTGCCTCTTTTAAGCTTGCAAGATATATAATAATTCTTTAATAAGATGGATCAAAAGATAGATCATAGAAAAAGGGCCCGGGAGTACCTGGAGATCATCAAGAACGGCTTCGACAACATGAGGAAAATTCTCATCTCCCGCTTCGAGAACGACAACTCCTCCATCCTCACCAACCACAGCTAGCTGCGAGGGTAAAAGAATCACTATTCAGCAATATCTACAATTTCACGGAACAGGTGAAATCAGACACCAAGGAAAAAGTGGAAATCAATCGGTTCGTCAGGGAAAACCTGCAGATCTTCATCCACTAGTACATCGCCAAGAAGATCCTCCCCCTCGACAAACTGAGCAAGGATCCCCATCAATTCGTTGTCACCCTCAACGAAGTATGGACCCACTACCAGATCTACGTCTTCTGCCACTTCTTCGTCTGCGAAAAACTCACAGAGTTTTTCACCAACTTCTTCAAGATGGGAAATTGCAGGGACTACGAGTACCGGTGCAGCCGCTCGAGGCAGAACGAAGAAATCGCGCCCATCCCCGTGATGGGAGTCAACGAACTGAAACGCTTCTTCGAGGAAATCAAACTGATCGACAAGTTCAAGTCAGTCTTCAACCAGTTCCTGCTCTACTAGCGAGAGGGCAAGAACGTCCCGCGCGAGGAGATCCGAGAGAGCGTCCACTCCCTCGAGAGCTGCTACTTCGACATGGACGCCTTTGCCATCCTGGACGAAGGGCGGCCGAGGCTCATCAAGCGCGAGTTCAAGAACGAGAAAATGCCGATCTTCCGGAAGAGCAAGGACGGCGAATTCTTCAGCACGCACCTGCTCAGCCAAACCCTCGACAACCTGGGCAAGTTCTACGACCGCTTCGTCGAGGAAAAGGCGCTCACCATGAACGCCACTGATGAGATTCGCAGGATCCTGGAGATCATCGATGAGGAGGAACGCAGGGCGCAGTACTACATCCACTCCAAGGAAAATTGCGCCAAGTACTATCAGGTGCTCAACTCGCATCTCATCGACAATCGCCTCGACCTGCGCATCAAGAAGGAGGACGGCTTCAAGCGCTACCTCGAGCTGTACGAGGAGGGCAAGGAGGACTACGAGCGTGATATTCGGGGCTACTGGACCATCTACTCCCGCGTGCTGGAGAAATCGCTGCCCTTTACCAGGTAGATGTTCAACAACTACCTGCAGAACGAGGCGGAGAAGCTGGTGGACAAGACCAAGAAGCCTCCAGATTTCATCACCGAGCTCATCCGCATCAACGGCAAGTGCATCCGCATCGTCGACTTCTGCAACAACAACTTCGAACTTGAAAACGACCGCAACACCAAGATCAGAGGCATGCTCAGCAACGATCTCACAGAACGCGGAAAAAAAGAAGCCAAGTTCGATATCGGCGCCAAGAACCTGGCCTCCTTCATGAATAACAAGTTCAAAATCAACTACTCGAAGGGAGGACTCGAAGCCATGGGCGACAGCTATCGCCAACTGGTCGCCCTGTTCAAAATCCTACAGGAAAAGACTCGCTTCATCGACGAGGAGCAAAAGTACATGGCTGCTCGTCTGTGGAGGACGTAGAGTTCTCGAAGGACCTTGAGACTGGCCAGATCATCGCGATGGAGAAGAACTTCATCGAGGAGATCCAGAAGGAGTGCGGAGTGTCTGAGGTGAAGGAGCTCGCAGAGAACATCAAGGATCTGGAGAAGAGCATCGACATCAACAACAAGCTGAAGAACAAGCTGCCTCCCAACAAGATCTACCCGCTCAACCAGATCATCATCAAGAACAACAACTTCTGGCCTGAAAAGTCCACCTACTCCATCGAAGTCCCACCAGCCATCCTCCAGCAAGCCTTCAACTCAGTCTCTGACTACTTCCGCGCCAGCAACACCAACGTCGCGTTCGAGTTCAACTCCGGCGTGTCCCTATTCAAGGGCGAGTTCGACAACGGAAAGAAGCAGAATTTCCAGTTCAAGAACATCTACCTCATGGTGCTCCTCTTCATCGAGGAAGAGAAAAAACCCATGCTCTTCGGT
Organism: Nymphaea colorata; assembly: GCF_008831285.2. Classification (NCBI taxonomy): domain Eukaryota; kingdom Viridiplantae; phylum Streptophyta; class Magnoliopsida; order Nymphaeales; family Nymphaeaceae; genus Nymphaea; species Nymphaea colorata. The sequence goes on along the minus strand of NW_022204618.1, from coordinate 2,907 downwards.
AACCTCAAGAAGAAAATCGAAGCAGTAGGCACCAACAAACAGAAGGGAATGATCGAACTGGCCAAAGTCATCATGGAACTTCTCTATTCCGGACTCATCGTCTCACCCACTAAGTCCATCAAACCCGGAACGCCCAACATCTGCAAGATCGTATAGAGTGATGAATTTGAAATCAACCGCAAGTATGATTTCGTCGAGGAGGAGAAGAGAAAGAAAGGATCAAAGGGGCCTGCTCCAAGCCAATTCCCATTCTCAAGAGCAACATCCTCACTCTCTCCGAAGAGCTAAGAGGGGCTTTGACGAGGAAATCAAGGCGTTCAACGAGGACGAGAAGCGTATCGAAGCTGAGCGCAAGTTCAAAGTGGAGTGCATCACTGTAAAGACCCTCAAGCACGCCCACCACCACCACATGAACTGCTCTTTCTAGCACCTGTTCAAAGTCACCCAGGAGGGCAGGAACAAGGAGTTCAGAGTCACTGAGAAATTCCTTAAGGAAATCGTGGAGGAACTCATCAATAAGAAGTATGCGAGCGGGTGGAGGGACAGAGGAACGTCTTTAGGTATATTGCATGATCATCAGCTATTAATTATTATTAACTATTTCAATATCAATCACAGATGGATCACTTCAGTTCAGGTTGATTGCGGTTGGGCTCTCCTTGAACGCTTATTTGTCACTATTTTGGCTCCTGGGATTTAGGACATAAGAATACCGTCGAAATGGTCAAGCTAGTGCTGGATTATTCTTGATCGTAAGGAGTCCATTTTTCCTGAATGATTTCCCCATCTTCCCTGCAATACTAAACTTCCACGTACTTTGGCCTTTTGATCTTGTATTAGTTGAAGCCGATGCTGAGGCAGTATTCATTCATTTCCACCATTTCAGTTGACCTCTCAATGATTTTCGGGTTGATGTATGTGTAAAATTCCTTGACCCGATGTTGAGCTGTTTGAAATCCTTTATCTCTCCGTAGAGGAAGCTCTTAGGCATAATCAGAAAACGCTTCCACACATTGATCTGCGGCGCCGATAGGCCCAGAGAGTAGACATTGTGCTCAGCGAAACTGTTGCGGAAGGCCAGCTTCAACGATTCTATCTCAGAAGACACTCCTGAGAGAGTGGGAATTTAACAGGATCGCAAATGCGCTTGGGTAAGCCTACCAAACTGATAATTTTGGGAGCCTTCATAATTAAATATAATCCCATTTACCTTCCAATATTATCGGAGGCCCTCATAGGGGCCCTCTTTGCCTGCAAGCCTAATTTGAATTATATTATAAATTATACGTTAGCTATGAACATCCTGGGTGCAAATTTAGACGAAATTGCCAATGTGATAATCCGGCCTTCCCGCCACGTCTACAGGCCTTCAGACCTTGGCTCCAAATCCTTCTCCTTCGAAGGCTCCAACGTCACCAGGACTGACTTTGAAGCAAAAAACAGTCGGGGCATGACTCTCAAATGCAGCTACTATTCAAAAGATAAGGAATTTCGCAGCAGCAACGTCCTCATCTACCTGCACTGCAACTCAGGCTGCAGATAGAAGGTAAGAATCACCCTACCAAGGACTGACATACCTTCGACTCGCATTATAAAATGACTTCTCCTATCTTATCTTCGATTTCTGCGGGTCAGGAGTATCGTAAGGGAGATACGTTTCGCTAGGTACGGAATTTTACATGCAGCTGAGTAGGATTCTATTAGGCTTAAGATCTCGAAACCGTGATAAATTATGTCAAGAAGCACATTCAATCGGACGCCAAGTTTTGCCTCTGGGGAAGGTCCATGGGAGCAGTCACAGGTAAATGCCATATGATGAAGCTTTGCGATACCTTGCCCTAAACAAAGAAGCAATACAGGTTGCTATCTTCGATAGTCCCTTCCAATCCCTGAACAAGCTCTTTATCTAGATCGGGAAACAGAGAACTAACATTCCTTAAATCCTTCTGAACGTTGCTTACAAATACATAAAGCCGATCATAATGGAGAAGGCGAATTTGACATCGATGAGGTAGACCTCGACCTTTGGTGAATTTCATTACTGCTCCTGGCATCTTCATCGCTTCGAAACAGGATGCACTCATCCCCTTGAGCATATTGATGAGTTGTTCAACAAGTACAAGGGAGAAAAGTAGATGTTCTTCATTGAGGAAAGCCACAATTAGGCAAGGAACATGAACGTCATCCAAAAGGTATTCAAAACTCTCAAAAAATACTTGCTATTATCAGAACAGATCGAACTCAGGAAGCAAAAGACAAGCTTCTACTCCATTCTGCCGATCAAGATGCAAGCAAGAAGAAATTGGAACTCACTCTCAAATCATTGTCCCAAAGGCAACTCAAAAGTAAATAACCTCTTTAGTTCAACAAACCGCAAAACATACAGATAGACTTTGGAGTCCTTTAAAGAGACAAGCTTCCTGCTTGTTTCCCTCCAAGAATAAGAGAGAAAAGAAAACTTCTTAATGCTTTATCTCTAACCAGTCAGAATCATTTTTGGAGAACAAGCGTCAACCACTGGCTCCGAAGCATTTCGCAAGTTTAAATGCTCAAATGGCAAATGAAGATAGGTGCAAACCGAAATTCTCAGGAGAGCATAAACTGATAGAGATTAAGCTAAGAATAAAGGAAGAGAAGGAACCAATGCCAAAATAAGGAAAGGAAGACTCTTCAACATATGACAAACAAGAAGCCACCCTTTGTGGAATTGCGAGGAGTAAAGGATTTAAGAAACAGTTTCGAATTAAGATATCGTACGTGAATGCATTGTGATCACTATTGATTAATATACCAAACAACCATCCATATAATTTGATCGGGGTTGGGGTTGGGGTTGGGGTTGGGGTTGGGGTTGGGGTTGGGGTTGGGGTTGGGGTTGGGTTGGGTTGGGTTGGGGTTGGGGTTGGG
>NW_022204617.1:0-27416 GCF_008831285.2 Nymphaea colorata | reverse complement strand
CAACCCCAACCCCAACCCCAACCCCAACCCCAACCCCAACCCCAACCCCAACCCCAACCCCAACCCCAACCCCAACCCCAACCCCAACCCCAACCCCAACCCCATCATCACATCATATCATCACATCATATTTATTCATATACATAATGCATCCCCACATTTTCCATCATAATCAGACCCCGACGATGGTAATACATAGGTCATTAATTCTACTTCTGAATAAAAAATGGTTACGTTATTGCTGCTTGTCCGAATTATAGTTCGATAAATATAAGTAAACGATGCGGGGTCGGCTGGACAACTTCAAAAAGATCGAGACCCAAATGGACGAGGCCGAGAATAAGGTGAGTGATATCATATCCACATTGGGTAGTTATTCTAGATGCGGATCGTGGAGCGTATGTGCAGGCCTACCCACTATCTCCAAAAATAACATTTATTCATTCAATTTAAACAAAAATTCATCTACCTGCATGAGCAGATGAAACAATTGCAAAAGGAGTACTCCAGGAAAACGGAGCCGCCACCGAGAGGGGAAAGAGCAACCACCACAAAACCAATGCCAACAATCGATGCAAATACCACAAGGAATAAATCAGAAGGATCGAGAACAGATAACGGAAGTATTGCATTCATAATATAGGTATTTATTTAGGGCAGTTTCCGCTACTACTATCGGCGGCAAAGGCCAATGGATTGCCCACCGATCTATAGGCCCTCAACATCGAGGAGTGGACCGAATAGACGCTGAAGGACGAAGGAGAGAGCAAATGTTGCTGAGGGTAAGGCGGGTAGGGGAGGGGATGTTGGTTTGTCTATCTAAACTTTATCAATATCTGTAAAACCTTCATAGAAAGAGTATGGCCATGGTAATTTTAGTTAAATTTATGCATTACTCAAAAACACAAAAACTAAGTCAGGTCTCTGCGGGTAATGCTGGAAGAGGTCGATGGTGTGGTTGAACTTCTTCTGATACTTCTGTTGTACTTTTCCTGGATCCTGTGCTTCTTGTCCACCTGGTAGAGCTCGGTCAGCAGGTCGTCGAACCGCTCCTTCAGTCTCTTGTAGTTTTGCTTCGAGAGGGACTTCTCGTTGATGTTCTCGAGGATCTACTCCTGCTTGGTGATGAAGGTGGTCAGACGTTGGTCGTTGCGCGCCTAGGATAAAGAACGGTTGTGGTTCTTTTTGGTGTAGATCTTCCGGAAGATGTTCTAGAAGATTATCTGCGGTTGCTGCGTAAAGAGAAACGTACGTAGGTGTCACCATTCTAGAAGGTGATTTTATCCCTATTGTTCATTCTGGGTTCCGAGTGGGATACAGTCCTCATTTAGTTTCTAAACTTGAGTATTCTATCTCTTTTCTCATACTTTTCCTTGTCGGATTTGATATGTTTTTCCTTCACTTTTTCGAGAGTGTAATTGAGCAATTGGGGTGTTTTCTCAGCTAATCGAAATAAAGGATCCCATCGGGTGCAGGTGGTTTCTCGATGGCTGGTGGGGTATTATTTTTTGTTATTCCTCGTCGATTGAATCGTTGTCCTCTTCTAATTTTTTCTGCGTCTGTGCCTCGGCGAAGGTCTTGAAGATGTTTTGGTATTGTTATTTCTCGCTCTTTTATTCCTTCACCCTGTCCAGAAAGGCCTACTTGTTCTTCTACTATTTTATCCGCTGCATCTTTCTCTTTCTCATGAAGAGTTCCTGCGTGAAGGCAGCAGTACCATGTTGGCTCTTTTCAGCTCGGCGTTATTTTCGATCCGTTTCAATTTGGCAGCTGCGATATGCTCGTCGAACTTGACCTTGCTGTCCTCCTTTTCGTACTCTATGAGGTTGAAGCTGGATATGTTGTGCTGTATTTCTATCTGGCTGGAAAGGTTGGCGAACTGGGTAGGTGTGGGTTACTTTGGTGATGAGTGAGGGTATGTGTATTGTTTTCCATCTGAGGAGCGTTCTTCTAGGGCTTGGAGGGAGCCGAAGGAATTGAAGGTGGTGACTCTTTTGTGGAGGTTATTGGGCGGCGGCAATCTATTGAGCATGTTCCCTGTAATTATTAATATTACAGTGCGCATTATATTTATTGGCTTACCATTGGCCACATCGAGGAAACGGCTGATGTTTTAATCGAATTTGAGATTGATTCCAATCAACAAGGAAGGGGAAAGATGGGGATGAGGGTGTTTGTGTTTTTTGTTGAGAAGTAGGGTTGAATTGGTTTCTGCTTATAAGAAAATGACCGTAGTTAAAAATCAATTTTTTCGTCACAGCCTATAATCAGTTATATATCTATGCCACGGGGACAATCCTAGTCGTAATTTGGAGGTGAAACCACAGACAATGCAAGATATAAGAAATTGACAATTGGATAGTAAATTATAGCTTACCATTCATTCTTCAAATATACCAAAATCCCAATAAAATACATCCGCAATTACTCTATCCTATCCTCATACCCCAATCCCGTCAATCCCCCATCTCCATCCATTCGCCCTCATCATAATTCATCGAGAGTAGAGTACTGCCTATATAACCATCCATTGGATCATATGTCTATTAGCCTATACGCTCCATACTTATTCATCAATCAATATATGTTCGGACTCTCGGAAGGATACGAGCAACTCTGGAGAGCCATCATCCGACCGCCCAGGGCATAGTACACGCCTGAGATGCTTGGTACGCCTCTCCTATCTAGGTCCCAAGGTGTTCAAGACCCGAGGACTCAAGATATAGCGCACCGATGTCGAGCTAGTCAATAAGCAAAATTTAAAGTTGCAGTGCAGCTACTACCACCCTTCATTCGGCCTGCCAAATTAATGCCCTGCGTCATCTACCTCCACGGTAACGCCAGCTGCAGACTCGAAGGGTACTCCTATTTTCATCCAGGGCGAGGATAGTCACTACCTGCTAAGCAGAAACATGACAGTATTCACCTTGGACTTCGCAGGTGTGGTCTTTCGGAGGGGGAGTACATTTCTTTGGGTTTCTACGAGCGGGGAGACGTCGACTGCGTTTTCAAATACTTGCGAGGATTGTAAACAGTAAGTAGCATTGGGATTTGGGGGAGGAGCATGGGCGCTGTGACTGCTCTGATGTACGCTGATACCAACCACGAGATCGGGTGTGTCGTGCTCGATTCCCCCTTCTCTAACTTGGAAAAATTGTCCAAGGAGCTGGCCGAAAAACACGGAGGAGGATTGTCCATTTTCAGTGGAATTGCACTTTCCTTTGTCAAATCGACCATCAAGGACAAGGTACTCCCTCCCTCATTCAGCACAACTTCAATATCGAGGACCTCAATCCCATCGGTCACGTGAAGAACGCTACATTCCTGCATTTTTCATCCACGGCAAGGATGACATCTTCATCGTGCCCAAGCACTCCGAAGACCTGCATAATGCCTACTCTGGCGAGAAGAGGATAAAGATAATCGAAGGGTATGATAGAGGATATACAGAGACCACAACAGCTAGCGTCCTGAGGAAGTATACGAGTAGATTGCCACATTTTTCTACTACGGGCTTTGCGTGAGTGAGTTGGTGCAGTAGGACAAGAAATACATCGATGAGCAGAAGGTCTAAAAATAAAAGAAGAAGCATGAGAAGCCAAAGAGGGAGGAGGAGTAGTAAATCTAGGTGGGTTACGATTTCGGAGTGAACGAGGCTGATCTGGAGTAGTAGTTGTTGAAGCAGGCGATAGCGTTGAGTTTGGCCGAGTCCTCCTCCTCCGCTGAGAAGAAGTAGTAGAAGAAGTGAGTTTCTCATCTGGAATCGGCTTTATTTTTAAATATTTTCATGCAATCGAATTAATCGTAATAATCTTATCATTCTACGAATTGGGCTAAATGATATAAACTCGCCCCCAAACAATCAAAAACACAACCGGAAAATTAATTATCGTTTGCCTAGGTATGCTCCGGGGATGTAGAAATCCACAGGAAAGAATTGCACTCGTCGAGAAGATAAGTCAAGAGATAGAGAGATTGAATGCGCTGCAAGTCGGTCCATCCGCGCACGTGGCCGAGAGGGTGAGGGTACTGTAGTAGAGGATCGGGTTGATAAGGTCGATAGGGGACTACAGCGAGGCCAGGCTGAAGAACTTCTAGCGAATACTGAAGCACTACTCCACGCACGTGCTGAAGCCGGCCCACAAATACAACTTCGACTAGATCAGCTATATCAACCAGCACATGATCATGGAGAGGTTCTTCGCCTTCCTCATCGATTTCAAGCTCAACTAGATCGAGCACGGCGGAGAGAGGAAGCCCATCGTAGAGCCCAGCAGATTGTCCTGCTCTTTAAGAAGTGCTCGTCCAATTCTAAAAATTTGGACCTGCCGTAGTTCATCACCTGTCTGAGAGACTGTGTGTGATGCTGTTTGATTAAAGCATGGATATGCCAAAAAGATGGAGAGGATGGACCGGGAGAGACAGCAGAGGAGGAGAGAGGCCAAGTAGAGGGAAAGGATGAAGAGAGAACAGATGAAGGCTAAAATGCAGCATAGCTGCGCTGAACAGGGAGCGGTCGGCAAATCCAAATCTCCACCAAAGCAGAAAAAAAATAAAACGAACAATCATTGGCGAAATAGGGGACAAGTAACACAGAAGAGTAAACCCAGCATAAGAAACTAACACTATCGGGCAAATAATCAACCTGGAGACGTAACCTCTTTACTGCCTCACTGATGAGTAAAAGATAGAATCCTACATGCAAAAGATAGGCATAGACGATCGCAAATAATAGAGAAGAAGCTGAGGTTCTTCTAAAAGGCAAATTATCGCTACACAGAAGTCTAATAGCTCTAAAGATACAAACCCCAAAGGAAATCAAAAATCAAGGGTCTAATCTCGCTAGTCCGTTCCCAAAAAATAGCTAATTTCCATGCACAGCGAATGGGGAAGATAGAAATCCTAGATATAGAGGCACAACGTGGACAGTACCACTCTTATCATGTAGGATTCAACGACGTCAAGGAGAAGATATAATAGCGGTAGGCAGAGAAGAGTAAAATTCATCTCTCGAGGTCCCTATCCAAGGAGTCATACGAGAGCAAGAGGAAGAAGAGGAGCTAGGAGTATTCCTTCCGCCAGAAGAGCCTGCTTGATCCTTACGCCTTGAAGAGGATTGCCAAACGGGAAGAAGAGACAACCTTGGGCAATAACCTGTACAGCCTGGAGATGCTGCATCGATCGTCGCCAAACCAGCTCCAAATCCATAAGATAATGCCGATAAGTATATCAGTGCAGACCCAACAGACCACATCTTCCTTGATGAGTACGGCTTCATCCAGCCAAGCCAGAGAAAAGCTTCTCTCAACTCAAATGCCGAGATAATCGAATCCGCCAAGCGTAGGGCTTTTGAAGTATAGACCCAATAGTCCAAAAGAGTACCCATGATGTGACATAGTTGAGCAGACTGGCAAAGAATTTGCACCAAAATCAGCATTACCTTGAAAAAATGCTATCGAGGAAATGGTGAACTTAATATTTTCCTTACATAATAATCCATAATCCGATGTATTGCGCAGATAAACAGATATGATCAGATGATGGGCAGGCAGAAGTTGTAGAAGACTCCTTTTTTGAACATCTCTTCAGGCTTACGCCAGCACAGTCCCTTCTTTTATATGATCTTATCCATAGAGTCAGGGCCAGTGTAGTGGGGATCGAGGATAAGGAACTCACATTCCCCCAATTTCCATGAATAATTGATCCCCACGATGCTGTAGGCGTACTATCCTCCTCCGTACATGATGGGACTGCCGACTTTCTCAAAATGCTCTCTGAACATTTCGCATTCCTCTATGATCTTTTTGCCATCGGAAATGTGGAGGATCCTGCAATCGTAGTTGGTCAAATGCTTGACGACCCAGGAGACCTCGGTGGCGCCGATCCACTCCTTGGTGTTTCTCAGTTTGTCCTTGCTTCCGAGGTTGATCCTGTCTATCAGTTACTGTATTTGTGGGATGGTGATCATTTTGGGCATTCTGAGGTGGTTTTGGAGGTTTAGCCAGGAGAGGAGGCTCTGGAGACTGCGGTAGGCGCACCCCCACCCGTGGTCGTTGAAGGATTGGTCGCCGTAGTGAAAGTATTCGTATATGCCCTTTGCGTAGTATTCGATGTGTTTTTACTTTGGTTGCGTCTTTATGAAACGTGGGGGTTGTATAGCTTTTGGGGGCATAGGGAAATGGACCATTTGGAAGGCTAGAATTGTGATTTTTGAATGAGGTGAGGACTTACTCTGCAGCCTTGTTGATGGAATCCTTTACTGCGTTATTACTGCCATTTTCGAGTCGATTTCTATGGTATGGAACAATGGTGAGTTGCTGCCTACTAGAGGCTTGATTTCGATGGAAGGCTGATTGATTTTGGCAACTCTGACGGTGATTTAGAGTTCAAATGTGAATGCTTCGAGTTCTCTCTGTATATTTTTCCAGTTCTTCTCTTCGTAGAGGGATAGGCAATTTTTTACTTCATCTTTTATCCTCGTGTATATCTCTCCAACGTTTTCATGACTGTAGCTTTCGATTTGCTTTGTTGATGCCAATCTCATACATGGATCGAAGGCGAAGCCGACGATTTGCAATTATGCCTCATCCTGCAGGTTGAATACTGGCGGTAGTTGTATCTTCAGGTAAGCTCGCGAGGGGATTGGTTGTTTATTTTGGTTGTTTGGGGCTGGTGGGGTTGATTACATTATTTAAGGTTTATATATAAAGAAACCACCAGCAAATCTTATCAATCAATCCTTATAACAGAACCTTCCGAATAAAAAACCAAACCAGACGATTATTGTCCAAAACCTTCGAATCTTTTATTTTCCGACCTTTCAGTAAATAAAAACAAGTAAATAGATTAATGATCATTTTGAAGATTCATCTTTGGGTGGGTGTTCAACTCGGCCATAAATACCACTGCGGGGTATTTAGAATTAAATGTGATGATATTAGAATATTTAATAAATGGGCTTACATAACATAAGCTTTTTGGTGATAGTAGGTGATTATTTGCACCGAGAAATCCTTCCACCCGGCCCACATGCCAAATTTCGCTTCCTTTTTCTCTGGAATTTTCGCCAAAGGGGGCTCTTTAAGGGTGCATGCGGATCCAACGGTGGCGTTAGTTGGTGGATTATTCGATCCTGATGGGCTGTGATTTATTTATATTCATAAAATTATCAATGTCCTTTCAAGGAATCAGAAAAATCAGAGAGGCCAAAAGAGGCACCCCTGTCCTCCTTGAAAACACCGAGATTAGCCTCGTCCCGCCCCTCAAGTCCTTCCAGTTTCCCATACAACTCAAGACCAACAACCTCAGCAGTGAAATCCGAAGCACCAGGGACTCATAACTCAAAAGCGACTCACCGACCCTCCAAAAAAGAAAGGATAGCCTCCACAGAAACAGCAACTCCAAGGATAAGGAGCGTCGGACCCTCATCGGTAATTTCTTGTAACATTTTATCTATAAAGGCATGTTAATCTCGACAGCATTAAAAATGTAAAATTGAACAGAGAGGCAAAAAATGATTTCCTAGACAACATCCAAACCGAACGCATCGGCTTCAATCGCAGCAGTATAGAATACTCATAACCTAAAAATCGACCAGGACTCGCCAATTTCACCCTGGTCTTCGTTGTCGGCAAGGGCGGGTTCGGCAAGGTCTGGAAAGTCATGGATAAAAACACCAAAACCATCTACGCCATGAAACAAATGCAAAAAGTTAAAATCATCTCCAAAAGATCGTCAACTCAGTGATGAACTAAAGGGAATTACTCGTCAGATTGAAACACCCTTCCTGGTAACATGGTCAGCTCCTTCCAAGATCGCGAGTATCTTTACCTGGTGATGGACTATTGCAATCGAGGAGACATGCGATACCACTTGGGCAACCACCGTGTCTTCAGTGAAGCCTAATCTCGGTTTTTCATCGCGTGTATTGTCGTCTGCTTGGAGTATATGCACTCCAGAAGGATCATCCACCGCGATCTGAAGCCCGAGAACCTTGTCTTCGATGAGAAGGGATATGTGCGGGTCACTGACCTTGGAGTCTCCAGAGAGGTAAAAGCTAATAATGCTGACGATACCAGCGGAACGCCAGGTTATATGGCCCCTTAGGTCATTTGCAAGATGAACCATTCATACGGCGTGGACTTTTTTGCCCTTGGAGTCATGGCTTTTGAGTTTATGACTGGCAAGCGACCCTATTTGGGAGCCAACCGTAAAGAGATCAGAGAGAAAATACTTGCAAAGCAGGTGCAACTTGATGAATCCCTCCGTACGGATGGAGCAAAGAGAGCGTGGACTTCATCAACCGTCTGATCCAAAGGAAGGCATAGAATCGTTTAGGTTTCAACGGCATCGAATAGGTGAAATATCATCCATTCCTTGCGAAGATAGACTGGACTCTCCTATAGCAGCGCAAGTTAAAAAGCCCTTTCTTTCCAGATGTATTCTCCATTTAATTTAGAGCATATAGGAGGATTACGTGAACTACAAGGAGTGCATTTCCGAAGACACCGAGATCCAGGATATGGAGGAGTACCAGATGTTGCTGCGCCACCAGGATACTCAGCGCGCCTTCGAGGGTTATGACTATAGTGGACCGATGATTCGTTCTAAAAAGAGTTAGGGAATCACGATGAGCGGTTTTAGCACTCGCAAGAAACCTTGAACACTTACATACTCATATCTTTCTTAATAATTTCATCACATACTTTAAAAATAAATAATAATAAAAAACTCAAATAAAAATAAACATCTAAATATCAATCCCTTTACTGCATTCCAATTTTATAACGATACCAATCCTTGCCCTAGACTGATTCCAAAGTTCGGCTTTTCGATTATAAAGTTATTATTATCACTATATAAAGATGTAAAAGGACCCATTAGTAATCTCGAACAAATCGTGCAAGACCTATTTCCTGGTGGACGGTTCAAAGGTCTACTTTAGCGGCGATTTCGATTCCGGAAATCTCTAGAGGGCGGAGCAGCTTTCCCCTATGTCGTAAGGCATGTCCGAAGCAGTACAGGGTGACACCGGGTTTCGACAAGACGCGTCAATCGACCCGCAAAACCTTTTTCCACTTCAAAACTCACGGATTCAAGCATTGCACTGTCAAGTTCATCGTGACAAGGGCCTACCTCCTCGAACAGTTCATCCGGAATGTCCCTATTTTTAAACCTAGAATGATGATTCCTCGGAAATCTACCATCCCGTCGCCCGCAGGCATACCCACCACCCCTTCGAAAAGGTGAAACAGGACGTCAAGATATACGTACGCATGAAGAAATCAAGTACAACTCTGCAGACGAGCCCTAGCTCTCCTTCTGCTTCACTTTCGACCAGGAAAATTGGGTGGAATTTGCCTTTACATACCCCTACTCCTACGAGGACTGCGAGAACCTCATCAATACCCTCGCCGTCAAATATCGAAAACATGCTTAAATTTATTTTCATGATGAGGTTCTGTGCCGCACCAGCGAAACCAGAAAAGTGCACGTTGTCACCATCACCGATCGAAGGAACATCGGCACGAACGATAGCCTGCAGTCTAAGGCATTTTTGAGGAAGGATCTGACCGACCCTTCAAGATAGATAAACCGAGGATCTTCATATCAGCTAGAGTCCATCCTGGTGAGTCTCCTGCCTCATACTGCATGGAGGGGATTATGAAATTTTGTTAAATTAGAAGGACTATCGCTCTTACCTCCTCAGGAAGAATTTCCATTTCACTCTCATACCCATGCTGAATCCTTAGGGGGTTTTCGAAGGCATGTTTCGTAACGATTTGAATGGCGAAAATCTGAACAGGATGTATGTGTATTGCGATCCCAAAAAGCAGTAAGCCAAATACCATATATAGTAAATCGATATGGAGTGTGAAAAAGTATCTTTAATCGGTGTAAAAGTGATTTTTTCTTCGATTTGCATGCCCATCCTTCGAGGAAAGGTTTTTCATTTACGGTAATGCTCTTCAATAATTTTTATAACAGGTTTAGGCTCAAATTTTCAGCAAGATGATCGAGTACAATTGCCCCTATTTTGAAAACTTAGACTGCATATACTCTTAGAAGGCAATGACAGCGAAGGACAAGCATGACAACTTCACCAAGTAAGGCTGTGCTCGTGTCTTCTACCACAACCTCTTCAAAATGATCCATTCCTACACCGTATAGTGCGGCTACTTCTCACCGACCAAGTTGAACCCGTATCCTCCTCAACGCTAATTCACCATCCCTGGCTCTGAGTATGTCTGTACGCTGGATTGGTAATCTTTTTCAACGAAGGAGTATACTCCTTAAAGCTATATGATGTAGGGAAAAGTCTTCTCATATCAATCATCGATATCTTCCACATCAATCCTTATACACGCATCTCTACTTCAGATTTCAAGTCAATCAATTGTCTCAGGAAGTTCACAGCGCAGCGAGTGTATAACGAGGTTGAAAGATTCAGGCTGGTTGACAGTAACTGCTACCGAAAGATCAGAGAAATTGCGAAACTGATCGAGGATAATTATTACATACCGAGGTTCAAGGCTTACGGATTGACAGTGTCGAGAATTACGGTATGAAGCATCGAAAGAAATCATTCAGCATCAATAATCGATTGTACAGGCAAAACAAATCAGTGCATTAGAAGAAATAATAGATAAAGGACGCGGAAAGTATCAATGCTAAGTAGACACAGGAAGAAATGTTGCTACAAGGATCGTGACACCGATAAAGAGTATGAGTGAAAAGAAGATAGGAATGGATGCGGTGTAAACCTTCTCCCGATATCCCAAATACACGATTGACATATAGAGAAAGATAAGATTGAATAAAGCTGAAAAAATGCTGGAAAAAATCGATAATTTTCATATATAGACAAGTGAGTCAGCCCCCATAATACGAAAGGATTGTCGTTTTCGAAATTTGTCTCGCATTAGAAAGTGGAATAGCCTTCTCGCTTTAGGAAGATGGAGGAAGAAATTATTGCGGAGCTGCTTCATGCCAAATTGAGAACGTAGGGTAAGAGAGCAAGCGAGGGACTTCTCAAGATCGATAGGCTGGTTCTTTTTTGAGGAAGTAAGGAAAATCCTCAATTGCCCAACATTCATCCCGATAAATTCGAGTAAAATCAGACGAAAAAGAGTAATTAATGAATGAATGATGCTTTATTTTTTTATTCCTAATGCATCAAAGACGTTGATAAATGTGTGTAATGCCAAGGTTATGGTTATTCATGATCAATCCTCCACGATGGTGACTTGATCTCCTTCCGACTGCAGCAGAACAATCAACTTGAATCCTCCGCTATAAGAGCCTTCAGTTCAGGCTTTATATCGGTTGCGCTGATCTTCATGGAGAATTCTTGGGAGGGTCGTTTTCCTTCCTTTCTAAAGTATATAAAATTCTCCTGGAAGTTGATTCCAATCACAACGATTTCATTCTCTTCGAAGTTCCACCCCACGATTTCCTTTCTATTCATGACTGAGATTGAATGGTGGAAGGAGATGGCAGTGCCCGGGTTGTTTCCGTTTTGGCCGATGAGGTAGGCTCCCGATCCACTGCCATAGCTATTGCAGAACTACTTTTCTCTGACGATGGATTATGGCAAACGCCCACCATAATATTGCCTGAGACTGACTTATCGATGCGGATACGGATCTAATGCTACTTTTAACTAAAATTTTTGCCACCGATAGCCGCAAATCGATGGCCAGAATGCGAAACTTTCGTAGCTGTTCGGAGGTTGGATGAGATGCTGAGGTATGGATGTTTGGCTGAGTGGGAAAAGCAGTCAAGTTATGGGAAATTCAAGAGTTGGTTAATTTTGGAGGCTGAGGATTGGTTGGTCTTGAAGACAACAGAGGAAAGATTTGTCTTCTGGGGTGAGTCTGGGTACCCTGATGGCATTTCGTCTATTTTGGACGTTTTGAATAGGTTTTGCTGGTTGTTTTTGTTGAGATTCTTGAAGATGCTTTCATCTTGGCCATCTATTCCGTGTTGGTGTCCACTTGCAGCTTCAATGAGCTCAGCAATCCCACCACTCTCTATACCACGTTCCTGATATTGCTTGGCTCGCCTTCCTAGTTCTCTTCTCCGAACTCTCTGCAAACGAACTGCGTGAGATAGGTAAGCATGGATTTATACTCTTCCTTTTCTCGTTCGACCTAAAGCAGTTCTGGGACCACTTTCTTGAGGGATGTGAGGTTGTGGCCCGCGTGTTCCTCTTGCGAGCAGAGGGAACAGCTGAGTTGGTTTCTATTCTTGGAGCATTATGGCTCCAGACAGAGAGCAGTTACAATTTAGCCTCTGTGAGTTTATTTTCGAGTGCAGCAGAACATTATAATTATACACACAGAGGAAAGTTGCACATTATCAGCATTGATGGAATTAATGGTATTCACTTTTAAGAACATTTTTATGCCCTAAAAACTTATGCATATGGGATTTGGAATATATTTTATAATAGTTTGACAATGGGTGGCAAAAAATGGTGCGAATATTGTCGTATAAACATAAACTACAACAAAAAAGACATCCAAGATCACGAATAGACTCGTCTGCATCTGCAGAACAAGCAAAAGGCCATCAAATTCTAGCGCATCAAAATCCAGCAATAGTAGAAACAGAAAAGACAGGAACAGAAACAAAACGCACTCCTCAGCACAGCAAACATACCGAAGGCTGCCAAGGGGTCATAACTATAGAAACAAATAGAATCGTATAGGAATGAAGTCTTCACTAGTGGAAAGGCTGCCATTCATCAATTGATTGCAGAAAGGACTAAGGGCTTGTATGGCGCGCCTATATAATTCCCGATAAGGAAGATTTGGTCCTTGCTTAAAATTACAAGCCGGCGAAAGAGGGAGACGAGGACGGTGATAGCAGTGAGGAGTTCGAAATGTGGAGGATCGATATTTGCGAGGAGACTGGGGATCCTTGCTTCATCAACAACGTCACAAAGGCCAAGTACTTGAGCCTCCCAAGGGCTACATCATGAGCGAGCACCAGAAGGAGGAGTGGGAGTATCTCAAGTAGATTTGCAAGGAAAAAGTGGACAATGCGGATAATACAGTCAACATCTCCGAGTGGCAGGAAGTGCCGAGGAGGAGGATTACTTCAAGGTCAATAGGGCAGAATAGTCCGACCCTGAAGAGAGTGAGCAGAAGGGCGGGAAGGAGGAAAACCGGAAGAGGAGGCACCCGTAGGTGAAGAGGGCTAACGAATAGATAAAGCCCGAAGAAGTGGAGGTGAAGAAGTCATGGATTGAGGACCTGTAGGAGAAGGTGAACAAAAATTAAGTGGACGCCAACTAAGTGATGGAAACAGTCATCTATCACAAATTGGCGGCCTGCAAAAATTGAAGGAAAAGAATGAGACTCTGAAGAAATTGATCAAGGGAGATATCGAGATTCGGCAGACCCTAGAGGAGGGAATAAAGAAAGATGATATCTTCTCGTAAGTAAAGCAATAGCCTGTCGGTTTCAAGCCAAAGAAGAAGCTTAAAACTGTAAAAATAACCGACGACAATGATATTTGACACTTCCCGAGTACATACGTATATCCCATATATAAAAAATGTATATACCCTGTTCACGATCACTAAATGGACTCTGATTCTGGTTTTTCTCATCTGAGACAGTTTCGCTCACCAGTTGGCTCAGCAATTTGTAGACCAGTTCATTCTCATTCTCTATCTCCTCCAAAACCTCCTTCTCCTCCACTTGGTGCTTCGACGGACTCTCGCTCTGCAGCCTGGCGTTTATTTCTTCGGTCTCTTCGAAGAAGTGGGCGAAACGTTAGGGCAGTTTGGAGATACTGTAGAAGGGCTTTGCCACCTCGTGGACCACTCTGACGCTTTCGTCTGTGTTTTTCTAGCGGTTGAGATACTCTCCCATCCAGCCTTCATATCCCCCTCCTCTGGTTCTTCTTCAAGAACCGCCATAGCCTGAATTGGCATCCAGGCTTTCCTTTACGGCCTTGATGACTCCGTGCAGCAATCCGCTAAACCCGTATCCGAATTTGCTCTGGACTGCCTAGAGGCGAACCAGTTATTGCAATTTCTAGGGGAAGTAGCTGCGAGTGAGGGCGTTGAAGAGGGGCTAAGAATTGGAGTGGATGGCTGCCTTGAGGATCTTCTCTATCTCGACCAGGGCCAAACTGTGCCATTGGTATCGCGTGATGTAGTCGAGCAGAGTGTAGAAGACGTTGGCTGATGTCAGTTGCTTTGCTATTGCCTAAGCTCCATGCAGCACGATGAAATAAAGAGCCTGCAGGTATTTGTATCGTTTAACTGTCAATCTCGGCTGGCTTATCCTGCTATTGGAAACAGCAACGGGGGTAGCCTCGCACTTGCCCACTGCCAGTTCCTGCTGGATCTTCTTGTAGAGCGCAGCAATCACAAACGGTGCCTACTTAATGTAGACCGACACCTGTTTGCAGAGAGAAACGACTAAGGTTTCCTGCTGGTAGAGGTTGCTCTGAATTACTTGGAGAGTACGCTGTCGATGAGTGCCTCCACCAACCGGAAGAGGACTGCTGCGAACCTGCCCATTTCTTTGTGTTTTCCCGCCCACAGTCTGGTGACGGCTTCATTGAGACCCAGCACGCGCTGGCCAATATCTCCTCGTCTGTTTTCCCGTCGACGTACAATTTGACCACCTCTTCGAGCAGTCTGATCCTTTCCTTGACCTGGACGTTGAGCAGCGCATCTTCCACGACGATGATGCGCAGGACCAGCTCTGCGACTGATTGCGATTCGAGGAACCTGAGCATTCTTTATGGTGATGATTTGAAGATGTACTCGATTACTCTGGAGGGGTTTGCTGGGATCAGATTCATCAGTATGCGTACAACATAGCCGGAGATGACATAATTGGGTGCGGTATCAAAATACCCAAGCAATCTGCCGAGCAACGGTTGCGATCGATCCTCAGGGTCTTCGAGGAAGAACAGTTCGTAGACTTTGGGACCATCGTGGAGAGGAGGTCTGCTGCGATCATGGGTATCTTGAAGGACCTGGCCTTGTCGGAGGGGGGCCGGGGGTGATGAGGAGGTTGATGATTTCGATGGTGGCTTCGGGGGTGAGCATGGAGAGGAAGGCGGGGTTGCTGGTCTTGAGCCACTCGACCGTTACTTCCTCCTGCAGCGCCTCGTAGACCGTCAGCTTGCGCTGCTATAACTTTTTCTACAGCTTGCCGATTCGCTACTTGTCGAGCATCCCTTCAGATATATATTTTCAAATCAAAATGGGAAGAGATGCGCAGGTGGAAGGAAGGAAGGAATTTGGGAAGTTGGGTATTGGGGATTAATAGGAGAGAAGAGTTAGTTTAATGATGAATGGATGGATGGATGGATGGATGGATGGATAGGGATTTGATGGCTATATCTTAATATGAAATTGAGGAGAAACAGATATGTATGATGAGGATATAGGGTGAGGATAGATTGATGCAAGCATCCCCAAAATGGCCAATCTACTAGATGCAGCTGCATTTATAACATTAAAATATCACCAGCGCTGATTGGACTTTAGCGTATGACTTTCATCCTCCTCCGTCGCGTTTCTTTTCCCCGCTCTCCTCCTCCTCTCCTCCAGGCCCTCTCCACTCCTTCCCCCAGTCCCACCGTTCTAAACTCCACTCCCATCACCACATGGCTCATCCTCATCATTTCCTCCGCCCCCACCACGTCCCTCAACGCCAAAGGGATTTGCTTTGCCAGCACGTGGAGGATGGGGGTGTTTTGAGTCGCGTCGGAGTAGGATTGGGTGGGCCTGATGACGGTGTTTGTGAGTTTGCTCATGAGGATGTTGCGGATTATTGTCTTGTCTACCGCCGTGCCCTTGCGGAGGAAGTTTTTCTGGATGGGTAGGGCAGACGGAGGTGTCCGCAGTGGGTAGGAGGCACTTAGATTTTACTTTTATGATGGAGAGGGGGGAGGAGGAGCGGTGATGGCACCTGCTGAGTCTGCTGGTCGAGGTGGCTGGTCTTGAAGCATCAGTAAGGGAGGCGGTGGTCTAGCAGGAGGATTTGAGGCGGGATTCAAGCGTGGAAGTGATGAACTGCCTGGCTGCGGTGTGGGGTGCGCTGGTGGTCGACCGTTCAGTTGCTTGTCGGGTATGTTTTGGGGTGAATTTGGATGCGTACTGGATGAGTTGCTGTCTCTTTCTTTCTACTTCTCTGCGGGGCGTGGGCAGGCCTTTGTGTTTGGATTTGGGTGGTCTGAGCAGCATTATATTTATTAATTAGTGTCACCAACTTATCCATTTCCAGCCTGAACTTTCTGCCCATGCTGGCTTGCTATCTTGGTTGCGTGGATTTAATGTTGGGTGTTCAATTTGATAATAATAAAATGCTGAAAAGGTTGGCAACCTCCCTTCTAACTCGACCCACAACCACTCCCTCCGCTTCTATTTCAGTGGTGGCGAACACCACTAGATCGACTATCACGCTGTCGTCACCAAAAACACCAAATCAGGTACTCCTGCCGCCATCCAGGATATTATCTCAATCCCAACGAGGTCGCCCGCAGGATCGCCCGAGTCATTGCTCACTTCTAAGGCATCCAGAACGTCGAGAAGATGACCCTAAACACTCAGTGGTGGTAGTTGGGTACTCCGCATGAAATTCAGGCCTCAACGAGTTGGACTACACCGAGCTGACTGTGCTGGTGGAGGAGGAGTTTAAGATCGAGTTCCCCGACGACGTTGCCTAGAAATTCAAGGATGTCAACGATATGGTCGAATACGTGGCCAGGTCCTTCTGGTCAGGGTGATTGTAGATCAACAGCATAACCACGCGGATATCAACTCCAGTAGAAGATAAGAGGGGGATTCAGGGGGGGAAAACTGAGGGAGAGGGGTGGGGGATGGGGAGGGCGGTACTGTTGGGATTGGGGGATGGGGGGTGGGAATTAATTAATTGTTGGTTAATCATTTAATAATCAATATAATTTCACCACAATGCCTCCCAAAGTTGATCCCACCGAGGTTCGTTACAGTACGACTTTCTTAACGCAGTCAACATCAAAGTGTTCGGCGGTGAGCCCGGCCCCGCTGCCACTCTCGCTCCCAAGCTCGGTCCTCTCGGTCTGGTATGCACTATATGATTCAGAACGCCAAGAAGGTGGGTGAGGACATCGTGAAGTAGGGCGGTAAATGGAAGGGCATCCGCGTGATGGTGCAGCTAAAATGCCAGAACAGAGCTGCTGAGATCACCGTGAACCCAAGTTCTTCAGCCCTGCTGATCAAGGAGTTGGGCGGTTACGAGCGTGACAGAAAGAAGGTCAAGAACGTGACCCACAAGGGCAACCTCACTCTCGAGCAGATCAAGAAGGTCGCCAAGGTCATCGAGGAGAAGAGCATGGCCAAGACCTTCCAGGGCACCGTCAAACAGGTACTCGGAACCTGCCTCTCCCTCGGATGCACCGTCGACAAGCAGAGCCCCAAACAGATCATCGCCAAGATTAGCAACGGAGAAATCAAGGTTTGATACATCCACCCTATTTAACCCACCCAATATCACCACACTACATAACTACAGATTATATGGAATATGGCATTCGGAGCATTATGGATGGAAGGAGAGCAGGAAGAGGATTATGGGATGGAATAGGTTGGGAATTGAGAAATGTAGTATGCTATCCTATGAATGTATCCTCTAGAGTCGATCATCATGCTAATCTTTCAACAATCTCAAAGTTCATCTTCAAACCAAACCAAAACCTCTATTTATCCTATCCTCCATCTGTGCCCACTTCCCAGATATTTTTCTGTTATGCTCTCGATATATCCTCCCATTTTAATGTGAATCTTCAAGTTGTATCATTAATCATACATATTTGAGATGAGTAGAATAATCCCTGACGATCCCTCAGTGGTGCGGCCCATCTTCGACTAGCTCAGAGCCAATTTCTTCACCCACGAGACCAAGTCCCTCGCCTTCCGCAAGAATACCCTCAAGACGCTTCTCCGGGGATACATCGCTCTCGAGCAGGAGTTCAATGAAGCCCTCAATAAGGACCTCGGACACAACACCTTCATCAGCAACTTTGGAGCGCACGCCCTCACCAAGGCTGAAATCCAGGATCTCATCGACGGGGTCGGCTCCTGGATCAAACCATAGTCCAAACCCACGCCTCTCGGTAATGCATCCACTATCCAGGCCTCGGAATGGCTACATGCGAAATCGAGCATGAGCCTTTGGGAGTGGCCTTGGTGCTATCCGCCTGGAACTACCCGATCTACACTGCCATTCCTCAGGTGGCGGCAGCTATATCGGCTGGAAATTGCGTCATACTCAAGCCCAGCGAACTGGCAGCAGAAAGCTCAGGAGTCATCAAGAAGCTCTTCGACTAATACTTGGACAAGAGTATACCATTGACGATATAGGATTCTTCAGGGTGATTGAGGGAAGAGTGGAAGTGGCCAAGGCTGTCACCAGATTGCCAGTGGATATTATCTGCTTTACTGGATCGACGATGACTGGCAGACTGGTGGCTGTGTAGGCTGCCAAGAACCTGGTCCCCTGCATCCTCTAGTTGGGAGGCAAATGCCCCGTGATTGTTGATGAGACTGCCAACATTTCGACAGCTACTAACCGCATCCTGTTCGGCAAGTTCTTCAACTGCGGTCAGACCTGCATCGGCGTCGACCACGTCTTCGTCCACGAGTCCATCCGCGAGCCCTTCCGCAAGGCCCTCCTCGAGAAGCTGGAGCTCTTCTACGGCGGAGAGCAAAGTTTGGAGAATGATGGAAATTACGGAAAGATCATCAATCGGTTCCACGTTGACCGCGTTGAGAAGTACTTGAAGGATGACCATGGAGGAAGCATCATCTACGGAGGAAAGGCCGTCAATAAGGAGACTAGATTCATGGGGCCGACCGTGATTGAAACTCCACGCAAGGATAGTCTCCTCATGCAGGATGAGATCTTCGGCCCAATTTTGCCTATCTTCTACTACTCCGACCTCAAGGAGCTCATCAAGGAGATCAATTCCCGTCCCAAGCCATTGGTCGTCTACCAGTTCAGCGAGTCAAAGGCCAACACAAGCCTAGTCCGTTCCCAAACCTCATCCGGAGCCTACGTGGTCAACGACACAATCCTGCAGATGACCAACCTCAGCCTTCCCTTCGGCGGTGTGGGCGCCAGCGGGTACGGTAGGTACCACGGCAAGGACGGTTTCCTCGCCTTCACCAACCCAAAGAGCATCGCTCTCATCTCCTCGATGGACAGTTACCCCATCAACCAGCGCTATCCTCCCTACAACGACAGCAAGAAGTCCACCATGACCACACTGCTCAAGTTCGGTTTCATTACCTATGGACAACTGGGAAGGGGACTGCTGGCCATTCTCCTGGTCATTGCGGCGGTTGTCCTTTACAATGTGTGGTGTCCTTGCACGCAAGAGAAAATTGACCTCTGATATCAGAAATGATCATTATAAAAGAATTAAATTTATATATACGGTGAAATGAGGGAGATATTTATATATAATGAATAGCTGTGAGTCTTAGAGCCAAAACCACCACGACAAAGACTGCAACAGCTCAACATAAATACACATAGAAGTTGCACCAGCCACCCCCCTCACTCTTGAAGACCTGGAAAGAGTTATAGAGGTGGGCAGTGATGAGGAATTTTAGGCTGGCTTGTTCCGCTTAGTTCGATCATCAGTTTGCATGCGGACCACAAGGTTTTCGCTAGTAAGATGCTTCATTACCGATTGATGAAGTACTTCTATCGCACCTTCAAAGCCATGGAGGAGAGCAGCGAAAATGAGCAATACCAATTGGTCTTCATCATGTCCCTTCTCGCATAGATAAGTAGAAAAAATCAGAAAGTGCGTCTGCCATTCACCCGCAACATCGTTCTTGCTCTTTTGTCCTTCGATGCAGCGACAATCAAGACTTCTACTTTCGGCGGTCAGATTCTAAAGATCTTGGCTGTTCTATTTTAGAACCTTTCGCGTCAGGGCAAGACGGTGATGAAGCTGGGCGTGAGTAATGAGTTGAAGGAAGGTTTACTGCTTCTAAGCAGCAGAGTAGACGAGTTATTTACTTTGCGAATATTGTTAAAAGCCATCCGACAACTCACCCTCGCCAACGACCTCATCATCACCAAAGAGATGTAGAGAGGAATAGAATTGCAGAGAACTTGGCTGATCACTTCGGGAAAGATATTGCCAAAAGGGTCAAAGCTATGCTTTGCCTTATGAATAGCAAGCAGAAGAAAGAAGGGTCGACTCTTTTGGATCTTATTTGCGGAGTTTGATGTGTATATAAAAAATATAATGTGGAATCTATTTTCGTATTTTTTTGGATATTAGCTAATGAAAGGACTTATTGTCCTCCTTGCTTGCTGGCAATAGTATTGGCCAAAGATGATTGCACACTCGTGGGTTTAAGATTGAACTATGGTCGTAGCGTTCTAGATCGGCAAGATCCCTAACGACTAGCTCTTCGCTTCAACACAAAATAGGAATGCTCTTACATTTGGATGCAAATTAATAATTAGGTTCTTGTGGAATGCAAGAGCAGGAAAGTTACTAACATCCTGCTAGATAAAACAGAGTACAACACGCATGTCCACAGTTGTTCTCTCACTCATTAGATTTAGTATGACCAAGATGTCTAATACAATCTCGTCAATAACAAAACGCTAGAGAAATTATTGAAAAGCAATATAAAGATCCACATCAAAGATCCACATAAAGTATAAGCTATTGAATTTAGAATGACAAATAATTTACCTTCCTGCATGTAGCTGATTGGGGCCCTTTGATTAAAAAGGATAAAGTGAGCAGAGTTCCACAACTGATGATCTTTACCCTATAAGTCCAAACTTGGATGATTTGGTGGTCAAGGCAAGGTGGACTGTTGATTATTAACGGTGATATTGGGTATGAACTGAACTCAAAAAAGAAGCTTCTTTAAAGGACGATGAACATGATCGGAGAAGTTGCATCCAGAGTACCACTCATCATCAATAGAGGCAACCATGAGGAAAACCATGTGAAACATCAGATGAATAGTACGGTTGGAGACATGTTTGAGCAGTATTTTGAAATTTATGATTTGGAAAAGAAGGATGCAACTGGGATCAGCGTGGGACCTCTCTTTTTCCTTACATAGATCCTGCCAAAATGCTAAATCCTATCAATTTCAATAAATACACTGAGGGCCAGCTTTACTCTAGCCTGACCACTTCAAAGCGATTTTATAGACAGCTCATCCAGGCAAGATTTAGTCGCTTTGAGCCACTATCCTCTTGCTTGTGGATACCACTCCACAGGCCATTGCATCCCCAACACAGATAATTTTGAATTCTAGCCTTTATTCGTCAACTTGAAGGATTCTACAGCCTGCTCCTCAAATACGCATCCCCCTGATGCTCTCAGGTCACGTACATGTCTACGAAAGGTCGCATCCCTTGCTTCCAGGCTATCGTTTCGACACAAGCCTCCTCACCAGAAAACCACTACCTTTTCAAGGATGGATTTTTTATTCAGGTGGTGGATGGGGTGAGTGGATCCAGAGACGGCCTTCATAAGCCTTACTATCCCCAGCCAGGCACATTCGTGGCAAAGCATGTTGAGGAATTCACAGGATATGGGCTTCTCCAAGCCAATGCCACCCATTTGAGCTATGAGCATTACTCATTACAAAAGGATAAAGATACAGGTCAAAAAGACACCATAATATTCGATTCCTTCATAATTGAGATCTCGAACAGAAATATCTTAAACGATGATCTATGATTCCCAAATAATCGAGAATCATTAATAAAATAGATTTTCCTTTGGATTCCTGGATGATCTTTTATTAATATCCTCATTTTAAACTCAATAAATGTTTCTTTGCTTTTTTAGTCCAGATATTTTCACTCTCTATTTATTATGTGATCTCTTTAGCATGATATTGCAAGGATATTCCTTAAAATTGATGCAAATGTATCAATTAAAATATCATTCATGAAAAAAGTAATATTCCTTCTTGTCCTCCTGACAGTCTCACTGTCTCTTGGCCTTGTGACCCTACGGTTTGAGGCTGAACTACGGCCGAAGCATCCTAGACTCCCAGAATCAAGAAAAGCTTGCCCTTCGCTTCAACACGAAATAGGCATGCTCTTCAATTAGGATGACGGTCGGAGATAGGTCGGTGGCTGTGGGTTAAGAAGCATTCATACCTCATGCGAGATGGGTTGGACTATACCACTTACATCCACATCTGCTCTCTTACTCACGAGGTCAAGTTTGATACCGACATTCTCTACAATCTTTTCGACGTATCCACCTCAAAAAAGGTTCTACAAGAGGATATCAAGATCAACATCAAGAATCCCCACAAGGTAAAGCTTATTTATTTAGAAAGATGAAAGTTTTACCTTCCTGCATGTGGCTGACTGGGGACCCATCACTGTCAACGATGCAAAGACTTTCAATTTGGACCAATAAACCCGACCATAAATAGTTTTATCGACCAAGGTAAGGTCGATGTGTGATTATGAACGGAGATATTGGCTATGATCTAACAATGGTTCTACACTCCATGAGTAGACGATGCAAATGATCGAGGATGTTGCATCGAGAGTGCCTATCATC
This sequence comes from Nymphaea colorata, assembly GCF_008831285.2. NCBI lineage: Eukaryota > Viridiplantae > Streptophyta > Magnoliopsida > Nymphaeales > Nymphaeaceae > Nymphaea > Nymphaea colorata. Next base: position 4,829 of record NW_022204617.1, on the reverse strand, counting down.
TTCAACAGAGGAAATCATGAATCAATAGTCCTTAGACTACAGTTGGAGATATGTTCAACGACTATTTCGAAATTTACGATTTGGACATAAAGAATGCAACTGGGTCAACGTAGGCCCTGTCTTCTTCGCAATTCTGGACCCTTCCAACGCGCTCTTTCCTCAAGATTTCGATCGATTCACAGAGAATAATTTTTTTCTTGTCGTGATAATGCCAAGATCGTTTTGGAAAAAGCTAGCAGCCAAGGAAAGACTATTGTGGGATTGAGCCACTATCCTTTGATGTGCGGATTCCCTACGACTGGCCACTGCATTCCGCTCCAGAATACGGTGAGTATTTGCCATTATATGCCAACTTGAACGATTTCTATGCTTTGACCTTGAAATACCGTATCCCTCTCATGCTATCAGGCCATGTCATACTACAAAGATCTTTTCCCTTGATTTCCGCCTACCGCACATGGAAAAAAAAGGAGTTCAAGGGAAATAAGGAAAAGAGGAAATACACTTTCGATTACCCATTCTTCATTCAAGTGGTGGAGGGCGTGAGTGGATCAAACACTGGCCTTGTGGAGGATCCTGAAGACCTTACGTACTGCCGAACTTTGTTGCAACCCACGTTGAAAAATGTACCGGATTTGGCCTCTTCTATGCCAGTGTGAAGGAACTGAAGTATGAGCATTATACTCTGGTGAAAGGAGGATCGATAAAAGTGACCGATTAATTCGTTATTAAGTTGCCTAAGAATGACGAACCGTTGAATACCGATCTATGATTCCCAAAATATCTTAAAAATTATAAAGCAATCCTTACTTTTACATATTTTAATCATCATTTTGATTTTAGAATATGATAATTTTGATTCTCCAAGAAGGATGATATTTGAAATGATAAATGAAGTTTTCGCTACAATAAGGATGATATTTTATTTTCCATCACCAGCTGGAATGAAAGATATTTCTAGAACTAGATGCGTACATATCTGCCAATTATAATTGAAAGATGAAAGAATATTATTTGTTCTTGCCTTATTAGCAGTATCCTGTCTATTGACCCTTGCGTTCCCTTCGGTTTAAGATTGAACTACGGTCGTAGCGTCTTAGATCCTCAAAATCCTAACGTCTTGCTCTTCGCTTCAACACGCAATAGCAATGTGCTCACATCGAGATGCTGATCAACAAGTTCATGATTATCCACTGTCCGATCAGAAAGGCTTAGCATGCCATGAAGAATCAACTCGCAACTGGATAAAAATACACAACTTACATCCACACTTGTTCCCTCACGCAGCAGATAACTATGATACAGATTTGGAATACAATCTGTTCGACATTGACACTTCCAAAAGATTATTTCCCGAGAATATTAAGATCCACATCAAGAACCCCACAAAGTAGGCATACTTTTATTTAGAAGGAAAGCAATATCACCTTCCTGCATTTGGCTGATTGGGGACCAATCACTGACAAAAACCATAAAACTGAAGGCTGGAGCCTATCGATCCAACTATAGGGTAGCTAGTCAAGTAGGGTAAGGTTGATTGCGTTATTGTGAATGGGGATATCGGATATGATATGAACACAAATGTGGAGATTCATGATTTGACCATGAAATCGATTGAGCAAATTGGCTCCAGAGTGCCTATCATATTCAATAGAGGAAACCACTAGTTGGATGGCAAAAAGAATAAGGTGTGGGCGATTTTCAACGATTACTTTGAACTGTATGATCTGTAGCTAAAAAACGCAACTGGCATCAACGTTGGTCCTGTCTTTTAGCTATCATGGATCCATCCAACATGCTGATTCCTCGCAGTTCAATAATACACATAGAGTCATTTTATTCTAGTCTTTAAGCTTCAAAGGTCATACTTCAAAAGCAAACAATTAAGGCAAGACCATAGTGGATTGGCTCACTACCCACTTGTTTGTGGTTTCCTGCAAAAGGCCATTGCATCCCTGACTTGTAGCGCGGTGAATACTTGCCTTTATACGTCAATTTGCGTGATTTTTACAATTTGGCCCTCAAATACCGCATTCCTCTCGTGCTTTCCGGGCACGTCCACACCTACTAGCGAACCTATCCTTTCATATCAGGCTATCGTACTCTCTAGAAAGACCCGTCATAGAAAAGTAGGTACATTTTAACAGTGAATTCTTCGTCCAGGTGGTCGAGGGTGTGAGTGGATCAAACGACGGTCTTGATCCTGATTACTTGCTTTAGGAGCAGCCATACGAGCCGCCAAATTCGTTGCAGGCCACGTAGAGGAGCACACCGGATACGGTCTTTTCTTTGCAAGTGAAGCGTAATTGAAATATGAACATTATGCCTTGATCAAAGGGGAAGGAAAGAAACTAACCGATTCGTTCACGATTGAGATTCCGCAGAAGAAAGTTGCAGAGAATGCAAACTCTGATCTATGATCCTCAAACTATGTTAAAATTAGGAAAATCCAGATTTTTGCTTTGAATTGTTGGCAATTTTTAATTCTTATCCCCAATTTCAAAATGTAAGTAAGTTTTTCTTTCACAAGGTGCGCCATCCAATTTCTAAGGCGTTATCATTAACCCTCGGCATTATATTTTATTATTCTAAAACAGATTATACGACCATTTTCTTTGATTTACGATCGTCTCCGTCTTCGGTCTCGCGTTGAACCGGTGGCAAAACTTTCGTCCGATATTTTTGCTCCTTTCCCCATGCGTCCCTGCCCCGATTATCTTTCCCATCGTTCGAACGCCTCTCTGACCTGCGCTGAATTTTATAATCATACTACTGAGATAATAACCCCATGAGTCGCATAGCTCCCTTGGCTCTAATTCTCATCCTGGCATTCAGCTTCCTGACCTCCCAAAACAGCAAGCAATACTCACTCAGTCCCAATCTTCCACCGACCGCATTCATCGGCCAGTATTACACTTGCAACTTTCGCGTGAGTGGCCTCGCAAGCCCCGCATTCACATTCTCCAACCTGCCCGCCTGCTTCACCGCATCCAATAGCGGAACTATCGAAGGAATACCCAACGAAAGCGGATCGTTTAGTGTCACTGTCTACTATCAGCAGGGCGGATCCAGAGGACAGGAAACGATTGTTTTACGAATTACCTAACCTGACTACAACTCATCTCTCGGACAGAGTCTCAACAAGCCCAATGATAACCTCAACTGGATCACGCTTGACTTTCCCAGCACATGCAAAGTTGGAGATAAGCTTTCCGTCAACCTCAACCGCAACGCCAAAGGAAAATACACTTGGACTTATCTCCAGCTTCCCTAAATGCTGACCGGCGATGCTAATGGCAATCTCAATGGAATTTTCTACGATGAAGGGTATTATTCATTCGGAGCCACTTGTTCAGACTCGTCAGGCAATTCCCTCGATTATTTTTCACTATCAACGTCCAGCCACTCTCCTCCCGCACCTATCTCGCGCAAGTCCCCAATAGAAACGTCTTTAAATACGATTATTTCCAAATAGACGCTCTGCAGGCATCAGCGAATGCCAATTTGGCCAAGGCTCGCAAGGTAGCCAAAGAGGCAAGTGAGCAGTTGGGCAGAATAAAGGAGATATTGCCACCACGCAGTCCAACCTCAAAATGGCACAGACGCAAGCAGCAGTAGTGAAAAATTGGCAAAATTGCCTTAGATCAAAAGGCAGTATAATTCAATAAGGTCAATGTCCTATAGGCAAAGCTGGATGCTGCACAGGGAAGAGCAGCAATAAAGCAAACCGCTTACGACCAGGCAGTAAAGAATACAAACCTAATCCAAACCATCCTCAACGCTGCCACTAAGCTCTTCAGCAAGATGACAGAGATCTTGGCAGCGATCAACAAGCAATTTATTACTGCTCAAAACTAGAGCATCCAGGCTGCTGCTAACCTCTAGCTCGCTAGAGAAACGTGGATGCTGCTAATGAGGATATCAACGCTTCCTTCCAAGAGGTTTCGAATGCCAAGAAGGTTCTCCAAGCTCTCAACAACAATAAATCCATCGTAGAATTCAATGTCAATACTGCCTTTGACAATAGAGATGTAGCCAATTTCCAAAATGATGCCGCCAATGCTGCTATAATACTGCCAACAAGGCCCTGGGAAAAGCTTTCCAGGATCTGCAAGCCGCTAATGCAACTGTCTTTTAGTATCAACAGGAGGCACTGTACGCCAAGAACTAATTGGGAATCGCAGAGTTCAACTTGAGACAGGCTATGAACACCTTTTCGTTGCTCAAGCTGCCAAGGAGCAATCAGATAAGGCGTTGCTGTTGGCTTCTGCCCAAAGTGCGCAGCTGCCCGCGTCTGGAACATCCACATACATTTTCTCCGGTTGTGATATTGGCAATTATCCCATCATCACCGGCACTGCATCGATTACTTAATGCTCGGAGGGTGGTCTTGAGCTGAACTCCGGTTATAACATCGTATACGGTAACTGCACAGATGGAGGCGATGTAACTTTTACGCAGGGGGAAACAGTGACCTTCCACGGTTATCTTAAGAACGGATTTATTCACGGGATCAGAATAGCCAAGCAGTGATCCATGTTTTATCTCATATCTCATTTATTATTACAATCATTATTGGCAATTGCTGCTGGGAAGAAAAAGGGGTCGAGGATAGATAATAATCAACTGTTTTATTTGACGTTAATGATATTCTGGAAAGTAATCAATAATGAATAGATAATAATAGCTTAAATTGATGTAAGATGATTATATTCATCAATTCTAATGGGGTTGGGGTTGGGGTTGGGGTTGGGGTTGGGGTTGGGGTTGGGGTTGGGGTTGGGGTTGGGGTTGGGGTTGGGGTTGGGGTTGGGTTGGGTTGGGGTTGG
>NW_022204616.1:0-75306 GCF_008831285.2 Nymphaea colorata | reverse complement strand
CCCAACCCCAACCCCAACCCCAACCCCAACCCCAACCCCAACCCCAACCCCAACCCCAACCCCAACCCCAACCCCAATTTTTTAATTCAAAAATAGAGAGATCATTATAATCCAATTTATGCACTTTTCACCATAGATAAAACATTAATTTACCTTAGAACATATTCTTTTCCAATAAAAGTTGCCCTCAACATTTAATTTTCGAAAGATTAATTATTACTTTTCGTATTTTCTAAAATTAATGTTATTTAGCTTTTATATATTATCGTATTATCAAATCTTTTCCTCAAGAAATTATGCCATCATATAAATCAACTTTTCCAGAAACTGTCTTAAGCTTCATCGTTAGCCTTCCTGAGTCTTTACACGCGCCTTTAGTGAGAAGAAAGTCCATCCTCTTAATTTCGTTTCGAGATCCATAATAAGCTTTTATCGATGATGTAAAATCTATTTGATAATAAAATCATATAAATGAAGGCTCTCTCCACACTTATCCTTCTTTTTATCCTCTGCCTACCCTCCTTAGGACTTGATTGCCAGGCCTCACACTTGGACTTCACTGGCCTTTTTGCTATTAATCAGCAAGAAGAACTTGTCTATGCGTTTTCAAGAATTCAGGATATGATCAAAATCCTTCCCGAAGTAACCTACAGGGTCAATGAGACGGCCTCATACACTATCTTCAACGCTAAACCAACATTCACCTACAAAGAAATAAAAAAGCAAGCAGTGGTAATTGGCAATGACACCATCGTTAAATTTGGAGGACCGCTCTATGCTTGTGTGAACTTTTAGTGGAAAAGAAGTGGCTCTAGGATTGCGAGTGGCTCAAGCGTGGCCTGCGGAGCTAGCATAGATAACCTTTATGCAATTTTTGTTGAAAATGTTGATGACTAACTTCTAAAATTTAGTTACATTGATCACCTGGATGTCGAATGGCCACAAAACGCCTTTCCAATAGCAGACGACAAAACAGAAAACATGACCTTGGATGACAGAGTAGCCTTGACTGAACTTCTCAACACTATCCCTGGAGTCAAGACTGTCCGCACAGTAATGGAGGCTGAAATCAAACTGTACTTCAAGTATTTGCTATAAATCTACATCTAAAGTGAACAGATACCTGAGAGTGACCACTTCGAATACAATTGGGTGCCTGGAAGTGGAAAGCCCAATACCACCATAAAGTTTGGTGCGAGGCCATAAAGATTTTAGCTAGAATAAAAAGGAATTTTCGTGGAGTCTGATATCAAGATCACGAATGATCCGGCTTGGGTATGTCCGACTAAGATCCTTCCCAGGATTCCTTTCAATCCTAGGTACCTCTAATTGTATGTAGAACTTACGGTGCAAAACAGCAAATCTTCTATAAGGGTTTCTATGAGAACATCATGAGATACGCTATTGATCATGATCTTATGGACTCTGTCCTCACCCGCGAGAACTGGTAGACTGATATGTTCCATTTCCAAGCGAAAGATCTTTTCAATATTCTAGCTAACATGCAAGGATAATTTGACGGCAGTGAAACACTTATTGGCTACTGCAAGGCCAGAAATTTGGGCTTGGAGATTAACAACTCAGGAGTGGACTCGTTGAACGTTACCTTGAAATACGACTGCGAACTCAACATCGATAGGACCACGATTATTGACTTCTTTGTCATGCTGGTGTTGGAAGTTCAGATGGTTCCACTTGAGACCTCATTGGATTTCAAGCTGCTCCGGCACGACTGTTTCGTTAACTTATATGCTGTTCCAGGCTATCCCATCATCTAGTACTAGCTTGGCATGGCAACTGTCAAGCATGCCGCTGCGGAATACCTATATGATATCAAGCTTTTCGGATCCGGCTGGCCTTTGAATACTCCTCGCGAGAATCCCCGCGTCTAAATCGATAAAGACTTATTCGTTATTTACGACCTAACAGATGTAGATCCCCGCCTTAATGATATATGATTCTCATCAAATATTATGGCACAATTATCAATCATAGTTGTCGGTTGTAATAGCAGCAGTTTCTATTTATAATCATTTGAAGCTGGCAAGCGCCTCAGCCAATGCAAAATTCTTAATGATCAAGTTAAGATTGGTTTATCTTTTGCAAAGAGGGCACTGCAGCTGCTTCTTGAGCCAATCTCTTATCACGGTTTATTCGAAAGTATGGCCACACGAGGCTAAGATAACTGGAGATTGCATCAGGACTGAATAAATATGGAATTACCTTGGGTGATAGGGCATAGGAAGTATTCAGGAGGATTTTCCTTGTCGATTTATTTCTTACTTTCACTTTTTTCGACTACTTTTTCAGCTTTAACTGGCGATGGCTGTTCCTTAGGTTTAGCTACCTATTTCTTGGGAATTTAAGGCTATCGGTTCGGGAATTTCTTGTCAATCTTATTTTGTCTTTTTGGATTGATATCTGCCTTATCTCCAAAATCGATTTATTTCAGATCTTCAAAGACGTTTTTGTTTTGATATTACTTTTTGTTTACTTTGTCGTATTGCTGGTCTCCCAGGTTATGCTCAATTTTTTATCTCCTGTCTTATCTTTTATCTTATCTTTTGTCTTCTCTTCTATCTTATCTCCGGTCGTCTCTCCTGTCTTATCTTCTATTGAAATGCTCGTTCCCCTAGTGATCCCTATCTTTTCGCTCCTTCCTACCTCCTCTATTTCTGTTATTGCTTTAGTTATTCACAATAACAAATCCTTATTTTTCCATAATTTCGAGTTAATTTTTTATTTATTTCTGCGCTCCTCTCTTTCTTTGCGTCTATTTTACCTTTCCTACCATATTCTTGCCCTTTCTTATTAAGTGGGCTAATCTCTTTACTACCTTCTTCGATCTTCACCCCTTCCGCCTCTCCCGCCTCTTCCTCTTCCCCCATTACGCTAACGCTCTTGGTCTCTTTACTATCGTACGCGAAGTCTTTACTATTATCTTGCCAGGTTTCTTTCCTTTCTCAGCCGATCTTTTTCTTATTGGTTTGGCTTTTAGTATCTACTGCCATTCTCTTCTCTTCTTTCCTCTCGGGGTACGTATTATCTCTATTCCCTCTGTTTTGGTTACTCACGTGGTCTTCTTTAGTATTCCTAATTTTCATTCCTTCGTCCTCCCCTTCTTCCTCTCTACCTCGGAGCATCTCTAGCGGCATAATTCCTTTCTTTTTAGTGATTTTAGTTGTTAGATAATAAAGGTTCATCCTCGAGATCCTCGCGATTGATGTGCAGAGAGTTGATTTGTTTTTCAATCTTCTAAAGATCCAGTCGATGCTGTTCCTAAATTGCTTGCTTCTTCCGGTCCCTTCTGTTCAGCTTTCCTCCACCCTCATATGGTTAGCGGCCGCCTCTACGTCTTTAATCTCTCTCCTCCTATTGATAGTCCCTGGGATTCATTGTATTGTATAAAAGAATTATTGGGGCAAAGATTTTTATTATAAGCATAGGTATTCATTAGATCTATCTGGCTTCCTTGAATATGGTTAAGTAAAAAAACCATTAAGGCAAAGTTGGAAGCATTTATGTTATCTTATGAATATATGCTTGATTTTAGATTGTATTAAATAATCAATAGTAAGAGCTTAGCTTGTTTTCGGATAGAAGCTTATTGATCTCCAATATGTGGTCTTCGTTCAACTAAACAGTCTTAAATAGCTTTGTCCTTATTGTTGACTACTTTCCTTTGAATTATTTCTCGGGGTGTTCTTCTAAATAAGTGATCTAAATATCCCCTTTGTTCAAGCAAAATCCAATCAAATACTAAACAGGTACAACGATCCATTAGTTTTCTGTGAGGGAGTATATGATGGCGCTAAATTATTGCAAATTTACAATTATTGAACCACGGAGAAAATGTAATCGCTATTGATCCTGTAGACGTGCTCTATCTTCTTAAAGAGCTTATTTTAAAGATGGTTGTCCATAGCTAGTTTAATCTTGGCCTTGAATTCATCATATGGAAGGATGGAATTGCGAGTATTGTATCTTTAGAGTCTTTTGATCTTTTTGTCGAGCTTGGAAGATAGGTGATCTTTTTTATACTTCCATTCACAATACTCGAAGCTTATCATTTTGTCGATGATGTCAAAGTTTTACTTATGATTTTCAGCAAACACTTAATTGTATGTCTTCAGCTTAGATTTTAGGTTTTCGTTGAGGCTGAGGGTAAAATTGATAATGTATTCCAATGATTTGGCTAAATTGTAAAATAAATTCAGTTTTTATTTCATATTTCTGCTCTCCTCTCCAATGAAGAATAGTATTACATCTTTTAGCTGGCTCAAAGGGTAGTCCATCAACTGTTGAACAATTTCCGCAGCTTTCTTCTTGAGGTTGATATGCTTCCTTAGCTTTCTGAGTGTAATTTGCTCATAAGTCAACTTGAGTGGATCTATGCCAATAGGTTTGATGTCTCCGAGCCAATTGATAAATTTGACGAGCCATTTTTAGTACTGTTTGTTTAGGAAGGTTTCCATAATAGAGAGGTTTCTGGTCTATATCTTCAATGAAGTTCCATTCCAATCCAGCGACTCAAATATGAAAGTTTTGGATGCAATATCTGACTTATTTTGAACGTGCTGGCTCTCATAATACTGTTTCACTTTTATTAGATTAAAGATAGGCTCGTAGTAGTTCTTGACGTATGCTAGGATGAGATCAGCGGAGAGGTAAAAGACGATTTAGTCAAGTTTGATATAACATTTTTCAATAATGAGGGCATTTTTATGATAATTTGTGATCAATTCAAAGGTCAAAAACATTTAGTTATGCACTTTCTATTTGTGCAGCAGGGAAAGTCTAGATTTTTCTTTTTTCTTTCTTCTGAAGATGAAATCTGGTTTTATATCCATATAATCATACCCCTCTACGTTGTTGATTTAGAACTTATAGTAATTCTTGTAGTTTTTATTCTAATAGATCAGACTGGCACCCTGGATGAGGTTTGTATTGAGTTATCTATTCCAGTTATTAAGAACATTGATATTCATTTGATGGATCGTGAATGTAAATTTAGTAGTTTCTTCAAGCAAGTTGTTATACTGGTATCCCTCAGATCTCTATAGTATACTCATTGACAAGTTGGCGTTTTGGCTTATATCTTCCTTATGCTTGATCTGCACAATCGTCTTATCTTTGTACTCTTACACAGAAACAATTATATCCTTCTCAAGATAATAGGTCTCTCTTTTATCCACTTAGAATTATAAGACCATCTTATACTCGTATTTTTAAGCAATATAAAGCTTGAACCTTGGAGAATAATAAGGATATTTAGGAGCATATTCACCCATATCACCCTTATTAACAAATTATTCAATGAAATGCTCATTCGGTTATTCTATTTTTATTCTATAGCCGGTATTGTTGAGGAAGGAGTAAGGAGGGTACTGGCTTTATTAAATGAGTATTTTTTGACCCCTTTCGAACTTGCAAAGTAGGATTCGGTAGAATATTTTTGGGGTTTTCTTCATTCTTCTCTTCCTTAGCGTGTATTCCTTTGACTAGTAGCCGCTTCCATGGTGCTGTATCATATCCTTAGAGTAGTAGATTGTGCCAAGGCGGGTAAGGTCAAGTCTCATCCATTCGTTAAGACTTATCTACTCATCGGCAAATGTTGCCTGGATGTCGATAGTGTTTTGGTTGATGTGGATAAAGTGGTGGTCATTCTTATTGATAGTGACTAAGTGTTAGCAGGAGCTTTTCGCGTAAAAGGTAGCTTGAGATTTGTTGATTATGTGAACAGTGGGGGATATTAAAACCAAATTAAAATATCCTTCAATGTTTAGGACTCTTTTATAGAATACGAACTTTTGGTCGGAATATATAAGAAGGCTCTCCTCCTATAGTGGCTGTTAAGTAAAATCTGTCAATTCTTCTCGAAATTCACCATCACTTCCATAATCACTCAAATATCCTTTACTCGATTTCCCTAAAAGCTTCATCTATATTGAATTTGAGTTGATATAGGTAGTATTATACAGCAATTTTCTTTTACTTTTGCTGCTTTATGACAAGTTCTTCTTCTCTGCTTCCTATATCTTGCCAGTAAATATTTAAAGACTGTTGGAGAAATTCTCGAATAGTTGCTTTAGAGCATCTCTTTCTTTAATTTTTTCATCAGATATATTGATGTATTAGCTGATATGATCCAAAGTTTATTTTTCTTTATCTTATTTTTATTTCTATCTTTATCTTTCCTTTGATCTTGAGGCCTTCTGTTGTGAAGATTTCGAATCTATATTCATACTGGAGAGTGTGATTTGAGGATATGTGATTTGATCCTCTTTGATCTTGAACCTTATGATTTACTTGGTCAAGTTAATGAAGATTACCTGAGGATATATTTTTATCTTGAGGATGTTTGACGAGAATTCAAGAGCCAAGACAAGTTGAATTTCCTTCCTGTTATCCCTCCTGAGAGTTACCAATTTAGTTTCCTTCATAAAGCCATCGTTATTATTTTCGTTTCTCTATTTTATCGACGCTATGAGATTTAAAAGACTGTTGATTTATCTCTCACATTTGTTCAGCTGCAGCTTCATGGTTTGGATCTGATTATAATGGATATTTCTGATCTTCTCAGCAGATAGGATTGGGATTTTCTTCAAAGGAACCAACTAAAAAGATCTTCTTCTTCCTATCCTTCTATTGTCATCTTCTTCGAAGCCTATTTGTTCTTATGAAAGCCGGTATTATAGCTCCCATGGAGTCTTATTTACGATATAGATTGGACTGTATATGTGGAAAGTATAAATGGATCCTTTAACGCCTTCTTTACTTGATATTTATGATCGAATCACAAGATATTGATCCTCATGCTATCCCTATCCTTTTAATACCTTTTCACTCTACTAGAACAGCTCGTTGATATTAATTTCAGTGAAATTAACACCTTGATCAAGGATCTGCATGAATTTGTGATCGTTAGAATCGATTAAAATATGTACCTTTTCTTTCGGTTTCAAAGCTATGTTGAATGTCTTACCATTATTTCTCAATTTTTATACTTCTGTCGAATAGCTATTGTGCCTTTTGCTGGCTGTCTTTGAAAAGCTATTTTTTAGTGATTATTATTCCTATATCCTTTGAGTAAGGTCAATATCGAAATGTCTTTTAGGAGTGTGAGACAATCTTTTTAGAGTCTTTACTTATTATTAGTAATCAGGTGTGATTATAACAGAAGAGTTTTCTGTGATTTTCAGCCAAAGGGTTTTATCTTGATGATTTAAGATGCGGATATTGGATTGGAGTATATAATTATTTGGAGAAGTCTATCTATTGATCAGAAAGTTATTATCACTGATCTATATACATTGTATCTTTTGTTTTGGGATGTCTTCATGATGTTGGTTGAATTATAATTGAAACTTGGTACCAAAGAGCAACATTTCGCAATAGTAGTTCTCGGTTGTTAGTTTTTGGTTTAATTTATACTCACTATAATAATTTTGATGTGATTTTTTGATCTTGATGGTGTTGATGGTCCCATTTACCACATTACATTTCGTCTATTCTTACAGATGGTAGTCCTTGAGTGCCTTGGAGATAAACTTGAAAAGAGATGGCTTGATATTGATGCTTATTTTATCTATGTTCAAAGTTCTCTTCAAGAGGTTAAACTAAGTGACTTAGCGGTATGTGATTGCGCAAGTCTCTATGAATGGGACTGGTTTGGATCGCTCGGAGTCTGGGATTTCTTCATCGTATAATAGAGCTATATTAGCTTATACGTTTTTATAGTTTCCTTCAACGTTATTAAAAAAGCTAAAGTCATTTACTTCCATATTAACCGAAGGATTATTTGCATGTTTTGATTTTTTCAACGAAACTACAACTTGGAGGTTCATTTATGTTAGTTAGACAGTCATGTAGCTCATCACTCCAGCTCCTTTTTGCTTTTAGCTATTCAGACCTCTTTTTATAGATTATTTAGTGATTTGAAGTTTTATATTTTTCATGTTTTCGATAAATCTTCTATAATTGCGGATTGTTATCTTCATTTTTTTCAGGTTGTGAGAACTTAAGGTTTGATTATCGAAAGAAATCTCATTCCTATATACAATTATTTATCCTACTAACATTTGGAAATCTTTTTGGGTGATGCTCATACCTTTTAGAACAATTTTTTGCTGTTTCGTTCTTTTTTAATGAATAATGCTTTTTTTGGTTAGTTTTTCACTACTGGAGATCATGCTTTTAGCTATATGTTCCTTTAAATTCTAACAGGCGTCTATAAATTATTCTCCGATTGATTGTTTTCTGCGGAAGAATTGCTTTGCCCTGCTTTACTTGCTTTTTGGGATGTGAAGATAAACTAACTATATGAGTGAGAAAAGGTAGTGTTGTGGAGGGAGCTATATATTGATCGAGTCGATCGTGATGAGACTGTTATCAAAGCCGACATGTTTCTAGAAGACCATTTGCAAGTTGAATTTGCGGACAATAATTTTTTGCTCCATTCTTGGTGCTAAAAAGTTGACGATTTGCTTGTATTGCTCGTCTTCAGAATCCTCTCTCTCTGGCATTTTGTATTTGACCATGATTCCTTTGAGTTAAATTGTCTTTGAAATATCCTTTTTGCTGAAATAGAACTAACCTATTTGTATCACTAGTTCTGGGGTTTTGGAGGCGCGTAGATCATAAGGGATGATTATGTTGAAGGTAGTCCTGATGATTATTTCTTTTTCTTTTAGATTCTATTTCATCTATTCTTATAACTTTGCAAGGTTGGCATTATTTTCGGGACTTATATCAGCTTTGTTAAGAGACCCTGACAGTTTCATGCTCTCAGAGTTCTGACTTCTCTTTAATTAGATTATTTTTTCCTTCTACTTTTCCACTAGCAACCAAGGATCAATCCTGTTTATGAAGTTCTATTAAAGTTTGCCGATTTTGGTGAGCTTGGAAAGATTCTATAGGTTGAGGAGGATGGAGAATTTCTAAATCACGTCATGACTAAATTATGGTAGAAATACTTGATGAAGATGTCAAATGGAAGGAGGTTTATCGGTATGACCTTCGAGTCATGCTTGAAGTTTATCTATAAAAACTGGCCTACTTCTTCGAAATAATCATCCTACTCCTCATTTATTATTTGGCTTCCACTCTAAAATATTTGAGATTAGTCTAAATGTTCTTTGCATTATGAGATAAAATTTCGATATCTTTAAGAATGCCCAAGATATCTTTCGTATTAGACCTTGCACCGTATGATTTATATACTCTTTTACCACGATTTTTCAAGAAGGGATTCTGTATTTTTGAAAGAGCAATCAGTTCCAACGATTGATATAAAGGGCTGGATTCCGAATTGAGTCACTATGGATAATTTGACTTTTAGCTTGTCGACAGACACATAGAAAATCGATTAAATATCATCGGGGACAAAGTGAATTGTATTGATCTTTTTTAGAAATTACTACTCTAGCTGGTCTTTATTCTTTTCACTTGCCAGCCAATTAGAAAACCAACTTGCATTTACCAGGCCTTATTTTTTTTAGTTCAAACTTATTTGCAATTCTTCAGCTTTTTTCTTCCTTGCCATTATCTTATTCTTGTAGATGTTGATGCAGAATGAACGATATGCAATAATTTTCCAAACAGGCATTTACTTTTCCATCATATTGAGATCTATTTTGTTCTATGGGGTAAATTAGCTTGGCTTTGCTAGTAATTTTTCATAGAGATCTACATATAATCTTCTTGCTTTGAGTTGCTTGCTGTAGTTATTTTGCTTGAAGCTATCTTTGATGAGGTGAACAGTGTATTGCAACCTTTTAAGAGGCCTCAGTTCGTTGAGAATGAAGGGTTTTTATTTCCAGAGATTATATGACAAAGCATCAAATGAGTTGTGCCATTCAATCATAAGGATGATCCTGGCAATATCTCCATAGTTGATGTTGTTTATATTAAATTGAAGTCTCTAAATTTTCAATGTTTTTATTGACGATCGCTTATGGCTTAGGCTGTTTTCAGTCTTTATTCGCTAGAATTATATCTTAGTCGGACTTATAAACTAAACTTAGCTTTCGCCGAAGGCTTTGTAATATACTCCAGCTCCTGTAATTTCCAAATGAATTCTCTATTTTTCATCAGCTCTTTTATCTTATTTTCGAAACTTCAAATTATCTATCTTCAGGATAAGTACAATTTTTTGCTTCAAATTGACCTAAATTTCAAAGCATACATTTTTGACTTCTAAAATGATAGTGCTTAGAAAGTACTCTTTCAATTTCGTATTAATGTAAGAATGGTTGTGACGCAGTATGGCTTCAAGAGGATTGAAAAGTCCCTCTGTGATTCTTTCGATCAAATGTTATTTCTTTTTCAGCAAATATTCTTCATTGACTGAGTTTGCCAGTCTTGTCTTGATGTGTACATTCTATATGGCTATATGAATCGGACTATTCATGAAGAAAAACAGCTTCTCCCAAGGTTTATTCAAAGTTAGCGAGCTAATTGAACCAGAGACCAATTATAGAGGCATATGCAATACTTGCGATAGAAGCTAGGTTAGCTTTGGCTTTATTTTGGAATTCTTGATCGTCATTCCTTATGCTGTGATGAGCATCAACTTTTCAAACTGCATATTTCGATACTTACTTCAATGTATTGATCAACTAAATGGGCAAGTTTTCGTTGGAGGAATTATTAAATCATCTTTATAGTTGCCTCGAGGTGATTCCTATAGTATTATTATGAACAAATTGTGAATCATAAATAAATTAATAAGGAGAAATCATTTTTTTCGTTTATTTAATGAATGGTAAAGACTGCTAAAGGTCTGACGGTTTTGCCTGTTTGCCTTCATGAACTTAAAGGCCTCATTTTTGCCTATTTTGGCTCCATTCACGTAGTATTTTTCAAGTTAGGTTATTGAACTCCTGACGCCTTCAAGATCAAAAAGATGTTGAACATTTTATGCAATTTTGGCTTTTAGGTCTTCCCGTATTTCTTGATGGTTGTTGATCACATAAAAATGAATCAAAAACATAAAGAAGTTTTGGATATTTTTCTTTTAAAGCTCGGTAAATATCTTTAGGACTATCAGCCGATCATGAAGTAAAGATTTAATGAAACTCATCCCTTTGAGTATATTTCCCATTTTGTATTCAGTCATTTACTATATTGCCCCTTCCTCTCGGCAATTGTAGATAAACTATGGAAAGATGTATGCGATTTGCTGGGTAATTTTGTCTTATTTCTCTTTATGGTCTTTACGTTCTCTTTCTATTGGTTTTTCCTGATGTTGACGGGTTGTGGTTTGTGCGATAGCTTCTCCGAACTTTGTATTGAGATAATTCAGCATGTTTTTCCGATAATTTTCTTATATTTTTGGTTGGTTCTTACTCTTTAATGCACACATCCTTGATTTTTCTGATTAAAATTCAAGTTTCTTCTTGATGAGGGTAAAGTCATTATGAATCTATGTCTTAATGCGGCTTCTTTTCTCATCTTCGCCTGTGAAATAAATTGTATCGTGCTTATCGGTTGCTGCTGTTGTTATCACCCTCCTAGAATTCTTACCTTTCTGAGGAGTTTCCATATTCTTTGAGTAAATATAATTATTGAATAATAGCATTGAAAAAGAATAAAGAGCTTACAAGGTCACGAAGAACGTGATATTTTTATTAGCATAAGAACATGAGATAGTTATGGAAATGCGACGGTTACCCTTTCTTCAAGTAATAATCAATCAATATATCTTTTACCCATATTAATAAATCCAACTCTTGCAACATTTCCAAAGTAATAATTAATCATTTCGAGATTTCATAATCTTAGAAGCCATTTTCGATAGCTTGCGGTAGATATTTATTCAAGATATACTCGCAGACATTGGTATTATATCTCTTTTGGGAGGCGAAATATTGATATCCGAAGCCTGAAGTCATACTAATTGCATATAGGAGTGAATCCCATTTGGCTGGCTGGTCTGTTTTCAAATTTTTGCCTCGAGTTATTAAACTAAATCAACTTAGTTATACGTCGTGAGAGCAAAGGCAGCAAAGTATCCTCCAACAAGACCCAGGATCATAGTCCCGAGGAACCTGCTTTGCTCATACTCTTTGTAAAGCTAATCCTTGGTGGTAAGCTTGATATATTCTTTCATCAAGTTGTACTTGTAGATCTTCTTCTATTCGTAGCTTGAGGATATGGAGTTCGGTCCAAAGGGGTTGTACTTTGAGGTCTCAGACATATAGATATTGAATTTCTTGCGGATTCTTCGGGTGGAGGCGGAGACTGATTATTCGTTGGAGGGTTCGGGATTACTTTAGTTCATAATTTAAGATTATAAATTAATTGTGAAGATTAGTGTGTGGGATAAATATTCTGATGATTATCAAAATTATTCGAATTTTTTCCAAATAGATCTATTCTATTGTTAATTTTTAAAAATGCATATATATTATGACCTTCCATACATTTATTATAGAAAACTATCGTAAGTGATATGCGAAGCCCCACCTAGCCTCTGGATTCATCAGATTCTTGCACCATTCCGATACGTTATGTCTAGGACTCAAGCGGATACGCTCCGATCAATTCGATGGAAAAGCATTTGATAGACGAGCTCACTAATTCTGGAGCAAAAAATCAAAAATAATGTAGGATCTGCCTGTAGGGGGAAAAATAAGGAAGGATGATCACTCCTTGCAAATGCACTGGATCTGTAAAATATACGCATACCAAATGTCTTACCGAATGGATAAAAAGGAAACTCGATACGGAACCGAAAATAAAAGTGAAGTGCTAACTTTGCGATGCAGAGTTTAATTATCGGTTAACGCAAAATAGGGTATTTGATTGCTAAGAGCTCTCGAGGAATTACGTATCATACAAAACTTAGATAAGAAAATTCGCAATAACTTATGGAATATTCGTCATTCTATTTATTAGCCTCATCGGTCTTCTCATATACGCCTCGAGTAATCCCGATGGGACTATCAAAAAGATCATAATGCCGAATACAACAGCAACGGTTATAATGGTAACGGTAATTATCCTTTATTTTATCATTTTGGTGGTGATTGGCATTCTTTTTATCTCTGAGTATGTTGTGAGGCAGGAGATATCTATTTATGATGTTTTAAACTATACAGAACAGTCGTATTTTGCCAAAAACTATAGGGTCTACTTTAGAAGATGAAAAGTGATCATTTTGTGGTATTTATAAAAAGAAAATTAAGATTTCTTATATTCAAGTAACAATAGATGTATGGATCAAAGGTTTTTAACATTCTGAATGATGCTTTTTTCCTATTGTGGATGATACTGCGATTGTGAAGTTTTCCTAGGATATTTGCATCATTTTCACTTGTGAGAGCATAGAGTCCGCTTGCATTAATTTTTTAAATTAAAAATCAAGATTTAGATTTTTGGATAAGGCTAATCAATCAGAAATTGACAGACTTTTAAGAGGGTGATCGGAATGTATCATAAATGATAGAAAATAAGGACATGATATATCACTGGTCGTTGGGATTGAAGTTAGGGATGAAGGGTTAAAACTATAGTTCATAGGTGGACTCCTCCTAAAGTTTTTGTTGTTGCATCATCAACATTTTTTCCCTTTCAACTCGAGCCCATCTCTCATAGTGCTCCTTCTCGGCTTTTGTTTGAAAGGCAAATCTACTTTTAGGAGTACCGTCAGCGTTGAGGACCAGAAAATACCGACGCTTTTCGTTTTATTTTGCACGCTCTAATGAATTCATTTTTCAATATAAATAAAATAACTATGGATTGGAATTTATCCCCTTGAGATTATTAACATAAAAGGTTAATATTCTACTCTTCTATTAAAGAAATTTTGATTGCAACTTTCTTTTTAGAAAAACGCACCATCAATGAAGAGAATGAAAAGATAAATCTGATTAATTCTGGTGTTTAAGGATGGAGGTAAGCAATAGCCATCGGATCAACATGCCTCGATAATTATGATAGAACATATTAATGCATGTAATTTTTATCTTCGTGGTTTCTTATATTATTTATTCATATAGTATGCGTTAGAATCTGTCAGAGCTAAGGGAATCAAACCAACAAGGCACTCCATCCCCAAGCAGAAGAAAGAAGATCTTCGACTCGAACGAAAAATAAGTAGTCACGCTAAAATAGCAATAGCCGAAACTTCCGCAAAGCACCGAGGACGATATTAACAAAGTGCTCGAAAAGCTGTATGCCAGGCTGAGAGAGGTGGATTAGGTTAAAAGAGAAAATTAGATGTTGAGGAAAGAAAATAAGAGAATTTTAAGCTCGCAAAACCAAGATAAAAATGCAGATTATCGAGAGCATAAAGATTTGATTGAGGAAAATGCAACATTAAAGCTGAAGTTGATGAGATTGACGAAGATAGTGGTCGAGGATATGAGTGAGGGCAAATCCAAATAGGCCTTACTTTAGATATTAAACAGCTGATTAACACACATTTTTGATTATTCATTCCTTTTATAAAAGCTATCCATTTGATAAGAATACAATATGATCCCTTATGGATCGATTTCTTGCAAAATTCATTACTTAGATGATAAAATCTCATAGAGTCAATCATTTCAGAACTCCTTCTTGAAGGTAACAAAGATATTTCCGAATAATTTGTTGAGGTAAGCCAAATTCGATCTATTTGCATCGGTATTATTGATGATGTTTGAGCCTAAGTAAAGAAAAATATACTGAGGTTTAGTTTTTTCAAGCAAGGAAGATCCTTCTCCAAATCTTCAAGGTCCAAATCTTGAATGCAGTTGAAACTGAGATCAAGGACTTGCAAATTGGCAAGATCTAGGTAGTTGTTTATCGATTGGATTTCGTTATCACCTAAATAAAAGTAGATATACTCAATAAGAGTTGCTATAGAGCTTCAAGAGTGTCCAGGCCCTACATTTTCTGGATCTTATTATAAGCTGTATAAGCAGAAACATACATAAATTCAATATTTTTAAAGTCTTTGAGAAGTTTCCTGTGTTTAGATTTTGGATTCTTTTGATTTTGTTATCACTCAGATTCAAGTGAGCAAGCTTATTGAATTTTACAACTTCCTTTGAGATGATAGAGATCTCATTGTTATCTTCATATTATATACAATACTTAGATAAAGCCTTTTTAGATTGGCAAAATTGGAAATTCCCTTCATTTTTTTAATCTTATTTCCAGCTTAGTAATGAATCTTTTACATAGATCAAGATCTTAAAGGCAAAGGAGTGTTTAGATAGGTGTTATTTCCTAAATCTGGTTGAAAGCTAAATAAAGAATGCTTTACACAAATCCAATTTGACGAGACCGACTAATTTCTAAATTCCATCCATAGATTGGATGCCGTTATCATTGATATAAAGATTTTTTAGTTTTCCTAAGTCACCTTCTTCAATATCTTTGAAAAACGTCAATTATGTGAGTTGATTTCGATCTTCATAAGACTATCTTTACTCAAATTGAGCTAAACTAGTTAGCGTTTGTTCTTCAATCCATTAAGGTACATAATCTTATTATTTTCAAGGATAAGTTCAGTCAATTGTTTCAGATCTTCCAAATTATTTAGATTTTATATGTTGTTATGACCTGCATTATAAAAAGCTTACTGAAATGGGCTACTTTGAGGTTGACTATTCCCTATAGAAATGAAAGATCTTCTATATAATTATTGTCGAAGTAAACCTAGCTTATTCCTTCAAAGGTTTATTTGAGTTACTGTAGTTCAATTTCGTTGATACTATCGAATCTGTTGATTTAGTCATGAATGAACTCATCTTCCATGAACAAGACCTCAATTTTACGTGTGCTTAGCTTCTGTAGGATGTTTTGGTTATTCATTTTCTTTAGCTTGTTTCTTATGGTGTATTATTTCAAGAAAATGCCTAAGACTAAGGTCTCTGTGACATCATCGATCAATTTTTCGATGACTCTCACTTAAAGATATTAATTTCTTTTGAAGATGTTTTCGTTGTACTTGGCAATTTTGAAATCTCTTTTATCTGCTTAGTGTTCGCTTGATGATTAGCTTTCTTAAGCTTTATCTTTTTACTTTTTCTATTTGTCTTCTTTTCTTTGTCAGCGTCTCCCCTTCTTAAAAATCTTGCATATCTTTCTTATTATTATTGACGTCTTTTATCAAGCTATAGTTTCTTCTTCTCCTTCTCTATCTTTTTCGCTTTGGCCATTTATTCTCTGAGCCTTTTTTCATCCTCGAGCACTTTTTTCATATTTTAAGGCATAATCCTTTTGTTTATGGCTCTTTCCTCTTTCCACTCATATATGATATACTTTTCAGCAATAGATCGTATTTTTTTAAGAGTGTTTCCTTCTATCTTTTCAATCACAATGAGTTCAGCTTTATCATCCTCATCTGGGTTGTATTTGAGTTGGATGATGTATGCGTCATACTTGAATATGACAGTTTGGAAGAAGATAACTTCGGGTTTTTTCATCTTTTTAGAGATGATCAGTCCAAAAAGGGGGAAATTTCGATGTTTTTGTTGCTATTCATCATAACTCCAAAGCCTAAAATCGCTCTTGAATATACCAAGCAACGATTATAAACCTACCAGTCGCGAGATTTCTTCCTAACTCATCTTGTTGTAAATGCAAACTGAGCATTCATAATACGCCTTACAGAGGACGCACTTCTTATGCTAAATCAGCCCAACTTGAGTTGAATAAAACTTTTCGCACAAGGTGCAAACGAAAGGATATTGGTTTGTAATGAAATAATCCTTATCACATCCGTGATCGATGTTAAATCTGAGCTATTTTCCACTACTGTCGTTGATTTATCTGAAGATTTTGACTCTTTGATCGAACTGTGCCCATGTGCAAGCTGATTCCATTATAGGGCCTAGCCTAGATCGATGCATTTAGTAAAGAAAATGACTGAAGCTATCGTATGATCTTTGCTTTGTTTAGACATACTCTTCAATAGCCAGCTGAATTTCACATAAAAATATTCCTTTGAAGAGTATATTTACCATGATATCTCTTGTACCTTGGTTTAGACGATCTTTGATTCTTACGATTTTGAATGGTTATCCTCTCTAACTAATGCTTTTGATTTCTTTGAAAATTCTGATGATCTCTGCCTCTCTTGATTTGATCTTGCACCTAAAAAGATCGGAAATCTTGAAAGTTATGAGGTTGATATTGATGTTTTATATGTATTCCTCATCATGGACATGCATTTTCTTGAGTTATTCAGGAATAAGGAGGAGAATATGGATGATTTTGTTGAGATATGATAACAATGTTGAGCTGGCTGCGGCTTGGATCTTCGAGCAAAAGAATCCCACTTTATATTCATTTTTAGGGATATTTTTATGTTCTGGGCCTTGCTTTAGATGACTGCTAAGCATAGACTCTATCTCATTATAATTTTCCTTTAGTTATTCATTAAAAGCATTCACTTCTTTCGCTCTTCTGTTAGCCTCTTGATAGAGATCATTTTTCTGGTTCGCACTCAGTTTTGAAAATTATGATTACTTATTCCTTTTGAAACGGAATGGCCTTTTTAATATTTCCTCTTATGCACTCATTATCTTTTTCTCAAGCTATTATGTCCATTTTGTAAGGATTCGAAGGATGGAGGAGTTTTTGACATCGAAAATTTAGGTCTGAATCTACTTGTCTGAATATAACTCTATGTTGCTTGAAATTTTCTGTCCGATCATATAGTGGGTATATTTCATAACTTTTTCTTTATATTATTTTTATTCTTTTGTCTTTGCCTATTGTGGCTAGTTTTCAATGCTGCCTTGACTGACTATCTTAGCGAAAATAGCTATCGCGTCTTCAGCTTATGTTTATTTTTACTTTTATTTAGTCGCAAAGTCAGGCTTATAGACAGAGGTAAACAGTCTTTCCATAGTTTCATAAAAGTATTCGAAGTATGTTAACTACTTTTTATTGTTTCCCTTGATTCCACACAATTAGGTCTGCTTGGTGATGAGAAAATTGATGAATTTCATGATCTAAGAGGTATAATTTCCTTCATTTTTGAGTTTGAATTCAACCTTACTTTTCATGATAATGTCATGCTCGTCGTTTCCTAAATTATTTATCTTTGTTATCAAGCTTTGAAGTGTTTTGTTTGGCTTGGAATCCTTGGTCAATGGGTATTTTATTTGCATGTATGCCAAGTTTTTGACCAAAACATCATTGATATGCTTTAAAATTTCAGTCATCTCTAAGTAAGAAAGATGTTCCCTTTATATGCGAGAAATGTAAAGAGAATTGTCTGAATTTTCGGTCAAACTTTCAAGGAAATTTAGGATATTGAGCAGCAAGTTTTCGCAGCAATGAACCTTAACTTCTTCAAAGGTGAGTTCCTCTGACAGGTACAAATTGAACGATGATGATACGACTTTAAAGTGCATTTCTCCAAGCCATTCATTCAATTTTTCCTTTTAATGCTCCAAATTGAACCTCCTTTCTCTGAAATCATATTTAACTATCGTCCGCCTATCTCTCGCCTCTAATGATTATACTGCGTTCGAGTATTCTGTTTCTTATCTAAAGTCTTTTACACTTTGAGCATTTATGTTGCTCAATTTTTGTGTGGCGCCCTTTTAGCTCTCGGCTGATTGTTGAATTATTGGTTTCGACAGTTGATCATCTTATTTTTTATGTGCTCTCAGAATGAACCGACTTGGAGGGATCTTTAAAGGGGTTTAAGCCTTTTGGGATTCGGGGACTTTGACTGAATCCAAGACTACCTTTCTGCTTCGATAATTCTTCATATAAAGTTATATTTTCTACAATAAAAGCTTGTGAAGACAGGTAAGGTTAATTATGATTAACTAAAATTCGCTAAAATCTAAGCATAATAATAATATGCGGCATGGTTCAGTTGCAACTTTTCTTTTAATGATGGTTTAGTTTGTTAAGTTATTGAAATCTTGAGTAAAAATCAAATATTAATTCATCTTCATATAGATATACGATTTTCTTGGCAATATGGATGAATATGGAAAATAATCGATCATTTTTTATGTACCTTCTCCTTCAAAATCTAAAGCTTCTTCTTTCTTATGCTCAGGATGTTATCATTCTTCATCACTTAAAATTGTTGCTTTGAAACTCTTTTGGAGGATGGACTGTTTGGAGTTGTTTTATTCTTTATGACTTCGTTTTGAAATTTCATCATCTGTATCTTCATGATAGATTCCTTGAGCTTCGTCTTCTCTTCGTTCTTTAGCCTCAATGGCTCGATGGCCTGATTCTTGAACTTTGCCTGGACTGATGTGGATGATGTGGTTTTTCCTTTTTATTTTGTCAGAGATTTTCTCTTATATGGCGACGCAGGAGAGGAGTAATGTTGCTGGTTTAGTTTTCCAAGTGAAGAATGCCTCTTTGACAAGGTATTACTATTTCTGCTTTCTCGCAAAATCTATTGCTATCTTATCCGAAACGGCGAGGACAATTTTGAATTTCTTTCCGTTTAGGTTTGAACTTCCTTAACTTACCTGCATTTGATAATTTTTATAGATTTCGATCGCGAAGGAGGCCGATCTCTGTTCGAATCACTAGGAATGGGCGTCTTTCTGCCTGAAGAATTATCTGCTTTTTACTTTTTGAACATTTTTGGCTTGATGCTCACTCTCACTGGCTATTAGAAAGGAAACTTCCGATTCTGTCTCTTCTTGCTAGTCTCCTCGAAAAGTTCCTGTTCGTTGAAGCAATCCTCAGTTTTCAGCGTTTTCACATGTTCGAACCGACTATTAAGTTTCAAATAGGAGACCAGCTCTTCCAAAGCCTTGGATTACGATTTATAGTTGATCATACTCGGTACTGCTTTTCTTTTTTTATCAAGTTCGAGCTCGTATTTGATATCCTTGAGCAATTCCTCCTTGGTGCTGATGTTGCTCTGCGTCAATGAGGAAAAATCGCTACTGGATGATGGATCGACGGTGAGGTGCAATTTTCTCTTGATGTTGTTATAGTAATGTTTTAGCTTTTCGTAATAGTAGTGCAGACCGTATCTGAGGCTCTTGATTTGGCGAAGAGGGGACGTAGATTCGAAATTTATAGTATTCTTGCAGGTGATCGAATTATTCTCTGCAGGGGTCTCCTTTGAGGTACTCGATAAAGCACTCCCTGCGATCGGACTCGATGATGGTCTCGACGTATCTGCTTCAGAGCATGCATACTTTATATATGATGAGGTCTTCTATCTGGCCATGAGTTCGTTGATGATTTCTCCTCGTTTGTCGTCTTCTTCGTTGTGCTTGTGATGCAGGGAACGGTTCATGCAGTGGATTACGCATGGCTATTGACAAAAAGAGCAATTTTAATACATTTAGTTTTTATCAATTTGATTATAAGGATGGGGAATGATTTATCGTATGTTTGAAATATGGGAAAATGGAAGGAAAGGATTGAAGGGTTGATTGTTGGAAATTGGAATGGGTTTTTAAATATTTTAATATATTAGCAAATATGTAAAAACGTATAAAATTCGAGCAAATATTAAGCGAAAAGAACAAAAACTATCCATAAATATGGAATAACATTCTCGAGTATCACTTATTAAACTCAGATCGATTAATGAATCTTCTCCAATATTTTACTTAGACTCTTTTGGTACGTCCATGCTTATTCAGGAGTGATAGCTTATATAGACAGGTCTCTTTATCTGCTGATCGAGGACCATATCATGAGCAACCACGTCGAGATAAACCCAATGGTCAACCTTTAATAATACTTCTTGAGGCCGGATTGCTTCAGATTGAATTTTCGTTCGCTTGAAAACATATAGAGATGTGTGGTGTAATACTTTGTAAGCTATCTCAAGGTAACTCTTCCCTAACGCAGCAAATCATCAATACCAACCATTACATCTACCTATTTGTACTGGATTTCCAAAGATTGGGAAAAATGGTGGTGTCTAAGAATGTTATAGAATATTTCAATGGCCAGCATCACTGGAAGTACCAACTTAGCAAAAAATTTGTGCGATTGCCCAGTCTTCTCCAGTCGGGTCTGGAGCAGGCTAAAAATTAGGAAAAAATAGCTAAGAAATTTTCATTATCCGTCAAGAAGTTTGCTAGTCATTCAACCAAAAAGACACAAGCGAAACCAGAGCCCAAACTAAGAAGACCGAACTCAGCTGCGAAGTTAAACGTAACTTTCAATAAAAATTTAAGCAGCTAACAAAAGATTTCGCTGGATAACAACCGAGTAGCGACTGAAAGCTATGAAAAGAGAGCAAAGTCTAAATCGAAGACCTAGCTTGAAAAATTGAGAATATACCAAAAGGAAAAACCGGAGATAATTATCAAAAATGCAAAGACGGAACCCTCCAAAGGAGAAGAATAAAAGCAGAGTGAGCATTTTTCAAGGAAAATACAATCCCGATAGCGTAATGCCACCTCTAACTCACGAAGAGACAACTCAAAATCAGAGATTAATGAAAAGAAAGCAAAGATACAGATAAAGCATGATAAGCCTAAACTGGTTATCTCCTAAAAGCCAAAGCTTCGGATTCCAAGCGAGCGTAGGAGACTGACCTTAACGAATTAGACACAGAATAACTAAAGATCGATGATAATGCAATTTGTCTTCAATACGAGTAAGCGAGTCATCGAATAGCCTCCATTCAGAACTGTCGAAAATTCAACCATAAAATAGTTCCTATTCTAAATCACAGAAATATACTTAAAATCTGAATAGTAAGTGAAGAAGAGCCGTGAAGAAAAGAGAAGGCTTAGGGTATAGTAAGTTAAAACAGTAAATAAGATAGTAATAAGGCAATAATTCGACCGCAATAGGTTCTAAGAGCATGTCTGCATAAAGTAATAGGATTTCAAGATCTTTAACCACTTCTATTCCTTTGTCTAGTAATGGAAAGTGAAATACAGGCACTAGCTTTCCTCCTACATCGTTAATTACGATGAGCATCTGAAGCTTATCCAAGCCATAGTCGATAAGGTCAACGAAAACTCCTAGCTTCACAATCTTTCCCACCGCATCAGTATACAAGTAGCACTCATGCTTCACGATTTGTTTTAATTCATACAGGAGAGCTAAATTTAGCTTCTTGATAGTATCATTAAAAAGGCGAAAAAACTCATCTTCATTACCATCATGAAGGAAACTTCCTTTCAAGAAGATGCAATTAACTATGTTGAAGCTTTCTAGAATATATACTCGCCCTTGGTCAATTATCTAAGGAACAATTTTTCTAAAGTTTTATGGATACAAGCATACCAAACCTAGCACTTAAAAACTGCGAAAAGCAATCTTCACAGTTTTATCATCGGGTGCTCATCATTAGTCCTGGATAATTTTGCAAAATTTAGAACTGCGAACTGTAAGAGCATACTTAACGCATCATACCATACCTAAAAATAGGGCCTTGCGCTGATCAAAAAACTTGATTTGCTGAAATACAATCTTGAGCATTAAGTTGATTTCAAATCGGAGCTGGTCTTTGAAGGAGTGTATATGAATTTCTCATTGATTAAAGAGCATTATCTTGCATTGATAAAGCAAAAATATTACGATATCTATGCATATTTTTTGAAGGTTTTTGAAAAGAGCTAAAATGAGCTGAATAATAAATTGAAAACAATTATTGTCATTAATGTTGATTACCTCAGTGACTACAAATGCCGTTAGTACAGGGAAGAGATCGAAGAGCATTACAAAAACTTGCTTTAGAGTCTTATGCTTCTGATGAACCATTTTTACTATCTTTTCAAATAATCATAAATCAATCATTTCTTGAACACTACCTATGAGTTCAAATCTCAGATACAATACAACTTGAGCAACTTCTACAACAAACTGCAATAGTATCGTAACAACTCCAACAAGACAATCAAAATGCTGGAAATTTAGAATAAGAAAAATAAGGAAATTTATCAAGAGCTAAGTCAGAAACTTAAAAAATTACTTGCTAATTTAGTCAATTAGAGGTCTATCTTAGAGTTCAAGAACTAAATACTCAGGCTTTAAAACGATTTTGAGGTATATAATACCAATAATAAACGATTAATACAAAGCATGAAGGAAAATTAAATGGTTTATTGGTAGGATGATCAATTTTTCATTACCAACATCAATTTGCTTAAAACATCTTTGGATTTTCTATAGGGTAAAAACTTCAAAGTATTCTTTAACATTCCAATAGCTTAGCTGACCATCAACTAATTTTACAATGCCTTCTAAGAATATTCCAACTTTATCAATCTTTTGGTGTAGACAAAGATGTAAAAACTCTTCAAGCCTACTTTCACACTGATCCAAAACAATGCGATCCTTGCTGAGATTCTCCTCTATAAGTAGTATACATAATTTTAGCTCCAAAGGTCGAAATAGTTGGGAATTGATATTGCTTCATAGAGAGTTTCCAAGATATTTGCCACCATAAAACGGTACCAAAACTTCGATAAGAAAAAATTCTAAAAAGTTGTTGAGCTGTACCGAAATTCTCGGCTGAATGAGTTCAATTTGTATCATGATGATGGGTTCACCCTAAGGTTTGAAAAGGAGAGAGGATAGCTAGGAATTTAGTATATAAGCAATTTGGCATAACTAAGATAGTTTCTTTTTGAACACAATACAATAAAATCTTTCAAAATGATGTAAAAATTAGAGTAGTTTGAAATCATGTACAGATAATTTTTACTTTTTAATAAAATGATTTACTTGATATCATCAGCAACTATTCCATAAAATTTAAAAGAGTCCCTGCTGCATGAGTATAATCAATAGTATGAGAAAGTGCTGAGCTTGAATGCTTCGGAAATATAGATTCAAAAGTTTAGAAATAAAATGTTCGATGAAAAGCTAAAATATATGCAAATATTCTACCATTAGAAGGTTAGTGCTTTTTCAAGGTATGCTTTATGTACTGTTGAACAGTTGATTCACTTGTAAGAATGGAAAAACAACGATAATATTGCAAGAAACATCAAATATATTTTTTAAAACGTGGATGATGTTACTTTTGACTGTTAAGGCAATATTTTGACTTACGTTGTCGCTAAGGATATCCTAACCTTTGACAAGCCATTCAACATCTTTGAGAAGGAGGGCTAAATAGCGAAAAGCATTTTCATTCATACTGATAATTTCCTAAGAAACAGTGTCAGTCATTCCTAATTTGCCTGCATATATATCAAGATCTTAATCTGGCAAATATACTTCACGCAGCAGGTTTAGCTTTGCTTCATGACTGAAAGCTCCCTCTCCAAGGTCAAAGATTACTTCCTGCAAATCATCCAAGAGATAGCCAACCAAATAAGATATGATATGAAACTTCATCATAAAAGCTATGAAATTGCTCAATTGAATTTCTTCATCAATCACATAGAAAAGATCAAGAATATGCACTCTATTACTGACTTCTAATGGGTGTCAACTATCAGGTATTATGAGAAATTGAAGATTGTCAAGGTAGAGCAAAATGAAAGGGTTCATGATTATAGCTTTTAGATCAAAAAGCCTTTGAATTATGATCCCAATTTTCAATTAGAGACCAACATCTCTTATGGATTCAAAGAGTCATACCTTTATTATGAAATGAGTGCATACATCCTAGGAAAGCCATTCGCAACATTCTAAAAGCTTAGGGATTATGGGTTTCAGATTAATTACTCTGTCTTGATGAATCTCATCAAAAAGTTCTAATATTTCATCCGAATTATCGTCACATCTTAGAATTTCAAGAGCATTAACTACTTTCACAAAAAGATCCTATAATTTAGCCTGAAGAAATTGGGATCAACATAACAATAGACCTTGAGTTTGCCCATACTGTTCCAATACAAAAGCTAATCAGCACTTCCTCTTTGTTTTCCTTAGAAATACCGCAATTTCAGCAACCCTGAGTTTAGTTTCGATTTGAATTTGATCATCCTCCTTCAGCTGAACAAGTATCAAGAGATTATCGAGAGGTCAAAGATAGACACTGAGATTTTGATTAAGGTTTTGAATATGATCAACATAAAAAAGAATCTGACGATGAAGAAAGCGATAAGCTTTGTGGAAAATCTTAGTGAATTTTTGGAGAGGAGGCCAGAAAAGCAGGAAATATACAAATTTTGCTATAAATATTTTATTGTTAATTATCAAGTTGATGACCATGAGCTTTCCATGATCTTGAAAGAACTGACAAAATAGAAGGAAAAAGATTTACCCACCACAACAAAATAAAAAATAGATATGATTACATTATTCACCCAACAAGAAAAGACAGAATTTATCATGTATGGATTAGCCTCTCAGAAAACTTTCTGCATAAAATAAATGAAAATTCCACTGTTCTATTAATATGAATTCAACAATCCTTCCAAAGTTTACTACATTTAAGGAATATAAGAGTTCCTATCATGCAAAAAATAGTTAGACAAAAATTCAAATATAAAACTTGTGGTATAAGATCGATACATACATCACATCTAGCCTTCACTAATCGTTGGCGCTGTCTTATACTTTGCGAAAGAACTCTCCGCCTCTAACGTGTAGACTATTTTTAAGAATAAAATCATCCAGTTAAATTTATAAGGAAATTATGAACGTCTTTGGGACAAGTTTATTAATTTTTATACTTTATTTGCAGAGATCATAGGAGAGGCTTCGTTGATAAACATAGCTGAGCTTATTCTCCGCTGTTATGAAAGCCACATTCAAGAATTTTTGAACGAATTAGAGCAATAGGAAAGGGAGTATTACAAATTAACTATAAACAAAGAAACCATCAGAACCTTCATGGTCATTACTCATTAGATCTTCTACTACATGCTCTCACAGTAAGAGAGAAAGAAATTCAACTAGAAGGTAAGACTTCTGCCCTTCATGGATGAGTATCGTTGCGAAGAGCTTCAATCATTGACGTGCAAGGGATTAAATTGCTAAAAACTTCTAAACCTGACCAAAAAGGAAAAAGTCACCTTCAAGAACATCGGAAACTATACGAAGGAGTTTATATTGATTAAAAAATATTTGAAGTTTCAGGAACCGATAGTGATTTACTCGACAAGTAAAATTACATCGAAATTATTGAAACAGCAAATCCAAAGTTTGGAATACAATAAAATCGACATAACTTTGCACAACAAGTATATCGATATCCTCAGGATCTAAAAATACAAAAATATTCTTTACGTTATTCATGATTTGCACTTATAAGATAAACCAAAACTAACTTTTTTAAAGACACGGCAAGCTCTGAAGGCAAATTATCCGACATATTACCTCATGCTTACTGGGAATCACTCCTATAGGAAGGCAATGAAGCATTATATAAGTTTCAAATTTGCAGATATTTAGATAGAGTAAGTGTATAAATTCCAAACGAAGGAAGGAATCCTTGACCAAACTCAGACCAATTGCAAAAATATATGGAAGAATAACTTTTTTACCAATTAAATCACATATCTGATGTTTTTAATCAACATATCAGTCAAATTGCCTTCCCAGTATTTCAAGAAATATTTTTCAAGACAACTTATCTTCACGAAATTCAATCCTAAAGTCCTTGCCATTAACACCATATCGTAAAATGAAGAATATATTAAAAAGGCTATTGATGTCACTTCAATCAATGCTTTTTTGATCGATTACAAAGGTCACAACCAGGAGCTTTCGTAAACTCAAGTTCAAAAAAGGATTGAGAAGGTTGTTGGAGGATTATCATACCTATAGAAGATTATCGTAAAATAGTACTACAAGTAATTGATTCCTTATGCTATGGCTGACCGGATATACATAATCAAGGAGGACATTATCATATTTCCTTTTATTATCACCAACATCCACGAACGGAAGCATTTCGTTCTCAAAGATATCAACTTCATCGAGGAGTTCATCGAGGTCATAGAGTAAATCTACCTCAATGAGCGATAGTGCACTTTGATCATTCAGGAGCCGTTGACATCAAGCAAGGAATGGAGCTAATTTTTGTCAAACTACCTCAAAGGAGTGGACCTTATCAACCTATATTCGGAGCTGAGAGAGTATACATAACTACTTGCTAATAAGGAAGAGTATGTATATCGGTTAGATGATCAATCGATTCCCTTGAAGGATAAGGTGAATGAAATAATCTACTCAAAAATCAAGATCATAGTCTCATAGACAATCAAATCTACTCTTGCTATCGCTTATGATTAGCTTTACATCAGTAATATCGTTTACCTGAACTGTTCATTAACAACAGTCCATAAGAAGAGCATAGCTTAAAGTATAATAAAAAAGATCATGACATAATCAAATGAAGATGCCAACGATGTTCTTATCAAATTTAAGCCTTTTGTTCTTTAGCTAATCTAGAGCAATCTTTTGTTCCTCAGTAGAATGGAGCTATTCTTAAACGACATCATAAAGACAATAAAACTAGAGCTTGAAGAGTTGGCCAAGTTCAAAGACGCTATGGTTCAAAAGAGAAAGCTTTTCAATAACCTATCCCTTATAAGGGAAGGAATCGATAGGGAGGTTGGGTAGACGGCTATCAAATAGAAGGAAAATAAAAATTTCTTAAATAAAATACTGAAAAGTGTCAAAGATTTCGAGAAATAGCCGATAAACAACACATAAAATCAGTACTATGAGAATTTGATAAAAATGAGGGATAAATTCATAACAAATCAATAAAAAAATTACATATGGATCAAGTAAAATAAAGAGTTCAAAGCTATATATTCTTCATTGAACATCACCTTTGAAAATTGCCTTAGGATTGAGTCTGATGTGCCAATATTATAACTTACTCCTTAATATTTTCGAAAGATTCTCTAGGACTTACAATTTAGGAAATCTCTGCAAAATCTTTATGAAAAATACTCATCGAATCAAGAGACTAAGAGCTTCATACTGCTTAGATACATAAATTTCATGTTGAGCTTGTGTAAGGTTTACTAAACCATTTAATACTCGGACAATTTGATAAAGAACTAGATAAGGCAACTCAATTACTACTATCTCCTTGATATATGTATCGAGCTTAAATCAAAGTAAAAAGTTATATTGAAATAATTCTAAGGTCTAGCCCATCGGGAGAAACTGATTGACCAATTTATCGACATCCTGATCTCTGTTGAGCATATCAACCTTGAAGAAAACGATCTTATCAATTACCACATCTTCAATAGAGTGAAAAAGATCATAAGAAGCTATGCTATCGAATCAGAATAATACCCTCTTATGAAAATTTTATCAAATTATGATGCAAGATTTTATCAATTTCGACCAACTTTGAAGAGTATCTGTTGAAGTAAAACGAATTATCTTTCGAGGATACAAACAAATCAATGCTTCTCTAAAGATTAAAGCTAATTGTTTATGATCCTCACAATAAGATATAACAACTGTGCCACGAGCTTTACATAAAGATTATATATGTTAACTCTGAGCATGACATTGAACAACTATATGATTATAAGTTCAAAATGACTATTTTTTGTATCAAAATCAAGACCTTGGAGTGCTATTACAAGAATAGAAGATTAATCTAAAATTCAATCAATATTATCATCAAAAAACATACAGATCTCAAGTAGAATATTTTGTAGAAACTTGTGATTTCGATTGATGAGAGATAGATCTTGGCATAGATAAAGCAATAATACTCTGTCATTAATTTAGGGTATAATTTCATAAAATTTACTCAATAGATATAGAAGAGAATCCTCAATGAGCAATACCAGTGGAATTCTAAAAAATAAGAATATATTGACATCAAGAAAAGGCTTAGAAAGGAAATATAGCTCATAAAGACATTAAACCCTGAAGAGATCTCACTATATATCATCAAGCTAGAAACAGTGATAAATACCTTCCAAGAAAAACATAGAAAAATTAATTAAATATCATCGAGGAAAACATTCAACTAACCTCAACTTGCCAATTTGGAAAAAATCTTCAAGATGATGATCCGACTGCATAAGAAGTGCGAATTTCCAATGAACCTTTCTCTAAGATTGCTCAGGAACATAAAGATAGATGATATCATATCCAAATGGTAAGTCAATTCTCCGTTGAGTCAAAGATAGCAATAGTAATGGTTTAAAAATACCCTCCTTATGAATCGTTCTGAAAATATCTTGGAAGAACTTTAAGATTGCATAACTCAATCAAGATATATCGCAATCATCTATGAGCAGTTCAACAAAAAGATCATAAAGGAAGTGCTCCAGATATAAGACACTAAACGCTATACGATTCGGACCATAATCGAAATAAACGATGAATAATTAAGATAATTTGCGAACTCAACGTCTTTTGTATTCGATACGAGCGAGACAAAGGAAATAATTTTGTTTTTCGTTAAGTTCCATTAAATTACCAAGCTGGAATCCATCATCAATAAATGTTCTGTCCTATGGATATGATGATTCTCTATACAATTTATGATTTTTATTGCGATCTTATAACAATATACATAGATAGCTGGAAAATGTTCGGATCGTTGAACAGCAGCACCTCCACTAACGCAACTAAAAAGCCTAATTAGTTTAAGTCAAAAAAATACTTCAAAGACAATAAACTTTCAGGATTGTACCAAGAATTCGATCCATATACGGGGAAACTAAAGGAATAGGGAAGGTTTGAAAATGGGACTGAGACAGGCAAATGGAGAGTCATCGATGATGATGGAGATGAGATCCATTATCAATATTCCTTGCAAAGAGTAGGAGCCATCTGCGGCGATGGGACACGAAGCTCTGCAACTGGAAGGGGCGCATGCTCATGGCATGGTGGGGTGGCCTAATGGCTATACGATTCAGTTAAGTCCAAAGTTGGAGGAACCGGAAAGTATGTCCCAATCGAGCAAAGAGTGGAAGATTTAAAAAAGGAAGTCAAGGCTAAGTTCAAGATCACGAAGTATGGGCTTGAGTTTTAATAAGCTATCTATAATCTTCTCTTGGATTTGGCTGATGCAAAAGAAGAATTGCTTTTGCAGGTTGGAGAACTTGAGGAATCTTTACTGGCTGAAGCGGAAGAGAAGAAACAGCTGCAAGATTAGGTGACTCTTTTAAGGTAATGCTTGGAAAAAGAAAAATCAGCTTCGACAGAAAAAGAAAAATAAAAGGAAAAAGCCAAAGATGTTGGCAAGCCGGAAAAAGCTAAAAATGTAGCTTAGCCAATAAGTAAGGAAGCATCATAAAAAGTTGCTACTTAGAAGGATACTAAATAAGCAAAAGGAGCCAATTAAGAAAAGCCTCAATAAAAGACTACTTCTAAAGCCGAAGAAAAGGAAAAAAAGATTGATAACTTAGTAAAGCCTGCATAGCCACAGAAGCCAGATCAAAATGTCAAATATACCCAAAATCCTTCATTATCTGAAAAGCCGAAGGCCCCGAAGTAAGAGATACAGCCGGCTCAAACAAAGAAGAAAGAAGAAAAAGCTCCTCCAAAAAAGAAAAAAGAAAGCAGTGAATCTGACGATTGGGAAAGCGTCGAAGATGAACAGGAGAAGGGTCAAACTGCTCTTATTAGATAGTTATTTTAGAAGATGAATTTAAAGTGATAGTCTAGCCTAGAATCGCTATTAATATTAGAAGAATAGAGAGTATCATACTATCATTTGTCATTATGTTTATAGGCCTTAGTGTTTCAGGAACTCATGGAAGCAAATGAGGATGAAGTTTGCAAGTTTCAATTCAGGCGTTTCGGCAATTCGAACCTTTACTTGCCTGAGGTATGTCCGAATGAGGGTGCCAAGATGGCAAGTTCGTTCTCTTTCACAGTATTTTTCGTTTTCTTACGCATCAATATCTATGTTAAATCATTTTTACGATAATAGAAGATTTGGTGGAGTTTGAAAACTTTCAGATAGTTTTTGTTCACCCACTACTCAAAGTGAGCCAATACTGATGTGAAAAATTGCATTATCTCGTAATTCAAGAATGTTCCTTGGCATTTCGCGAGGTCGGTAGAGAAGATGAACAGAAACGTGATAAAGAGTTACGACAAAGTGATGTTTTTGATGAAGATTTAAAAGTACCTTTGGAATTATTTGACGTATCTGAAGGTGACTTTCCTGAATGATTCCATCACGCTTTGGCTGAGCAGGCGTCCTTAGATTCCGTTGAGGCCGTTTGTCTTCGGTAACTAGTAAAACGTAATCTTTGACTTTTGGAATGAAATATTGAACTCCGCAAATTTCTTGTTAACCTTTTTGATGTAAGACTTGTCTAGCCTGTCTTGGAACTCTTCAGGGATAGGAAACAAGTATGGCTGGCCTCTAAGGATTTTTTGATCACTTCTTGATGTTAATTGAAAAATTGCTATGCTTCGTAATGGCCATATTTGGCAAGACTTTCTCTCACTACTAAAAACTTGTTGGAAAGCAACTCATAAGAATGCTGCTCTTTGAGATGTTTTTGCAGAGTAGAGGTTCTGGCCAATTCCTTTTTGCAGATTCCGCAAATGTATGTCACTCGTTTGCTCCATATTGGCTCTGACTATCGGAAGGGGCCTACACAGTTGGACTTATATTGATAGGGCTATTTTTAGGGCGTTGCTGTTAAGGGAATGTCGGGCTTAGGCTAAGATGCTGAGGAGTTTGATCGGTTGGACTAGTTTATTCTTGCGTTTGATGATGATTTCTCGCTGGCTTTCTAAATTGTACGTAATTTACCTCATGGAGGGGCCCATTCGAAAGATCCTTCTACGGAGAGTCGGCTTTCAATGCCTTGGGTTGCTGCTTTACGATTTTAAGCTGGTCCATTAGCGTGACGAAGTTTGGATTAGTATTATAATATTGACTGACTCGAACACTTAAAACTTGATTTGCATAAGAGCAATATCAATTATAATTCAAGAAATTCGCAAGAATAAATTAAGGAATTCAAAAGCCAGGATCATCTTTTGGCACATATTTTTGCCATTGCCTTCTAGAAATTAATCAAAGCCAATGAACTTAAGTGCAACTTGTCTATTTATCGATGGATGAATAGAGTAACATTTATGAGTGATTCAATAATCTTCAGCATATTCCTTCTATCTTAACAGGCTATCATGATCATTTCCGAACCTTAAAAGCTATCCTTTGACTGATTTTTAATGCAATGTGACTATAATGTACCTGAATAAAATAAGAGGGGAGAGATACCCCGCTTTGGGAGAGGCGCTTCGATCTCCCACCAGCAGCAGTCTTCCCATGAAGAAAATTAGCCACTCGCATGCTGTGACCATGCTCACCCATAAGGAATCCCACATCGATATGATCAAACGAAGGATTTCTGCTCTCTGCATCAAAGACGAAAAGACCAACCATAGGACTGTCAACAACGATCTCAAGTGGTAGCAGAAACACAAGATAAAGGAAGAGTCGCTCCAGATCAAAGCTTTGCTTGAAAAACAGAGGAAAAATGACGCACAGAGATTGGAAGCACTCAAGAGCAGAAACCTACAGAGCAGAGTTGAGAATTACTACCGATCGAAGACCTTCCGGAAGGAGCAGATGGAGAGCAAGAGACAGTCCACTAACCTTTAGCGTAGCAAGAGCAGGCAGTACGATCGGATAATCCAGCAGAAGAGGTAGTAGAACATCCAGGAGAAGCGCCACAAAAAGGAAGATATAAACAAATCCGAGCAAGAAGCTAAATCGGAACGCAGTCGGGTCATCTTCTAGCGGCAGAAAAGCGTACAGTAGACCCAGAGACGTGAGACCGAGCATTTGTTGAATTTGGGGAGCATAAAGGACACGCAGCTGACCAAGTTGGGAGAACTGGAGCTTCTGATGGTCGAGAGGAACACCAGCAGCAGGATGGCCTACGAGGCCAGTATCGAGCGGCTTAAAAGCGAGAGGAAGAGCAGCAGTCACTACTACAAGCCGAGTGAGGTGATTCGGAGCGCCAGGCAGAGGACCAGGAGGGGCAACCAGTCTCTCCACGATTGATCATAATAATAGTTACCCTACAATGACAATGGTTTCGATTGCTCCCATGATTGACGTCTCCAACCACCACTTCAGGGCGCTGGTGAGGATGCTCACCAAGAAGGCAACAGTTTACACCTAGATGAAGTCAGTAGATGCAGTCATCCACAATCATAGGCAGATGCTGCCCTTCCATTAGTCACAGCATCCGATCGTCCTGCAGCTAGGAGGGTGTGAACCACATAAACTGGCTGAAGCTGCATTAATCGGGGAAAGCTATGGATACGATGGTATCAACCTAAACGTAGGATGTCCAAGCAGCAAGGTTCAAAAGGGGCAGTTCGGCGCAGTCCTCATGAAATCCCCAGAAATAGTAAGAAAATGCGTCGAAGAAATGGCTAAAAGTGTGGCAATCCCCTGCTCTGTTAAGTGCAGGCTGGGGGTCGATGATGAGGACAGCTACTAGTTTCTCAAACACTTCATCAGTACTGTCTCCCGCAAAAACAATCCAAATTATGGCAATCACTTTGTCATTCATGCCAGGAAGGCACTGCTGAAAGGTCTCAATCCATCCAAGAATAGAACAGTCCCTCCTCTCCAGTATGATAAGGTTTTTCAAACCAAAAGGGATTTTCCAGATTTGTCCATAGAGATAAATGGAGGGATTAAAAGCATTCGATAGGGATACTCTTTGGCGAAGGAAAACAACCTACAAGGTTTCATGGTGGGCAGACTGGCAATGGAAAACCCATTTTAGCTGATCAACATCGATCGATTTTAGCCATTATGTGAGAATAATTCTCATAGACCAGAAAGTAGAGATTCAATGTGATGATGAGATATGTTGATTACATAGAGCAACTTCAAAGAGGGGAAATCAAAGATAAGTTTGGAAATCAGATTCAAAACGCCACTATGTTCACCCTCATCAAGCCAATCATCAATTTCTACCATGGGCAAAGGCATGCAGGCAGCTTCAGGAGGCATCTTTCAGACCTCAGTAAAATATAGCAAACAAATTTCACACAGCTGATCAGAGATTTGGCTTTACGGATGTTAGAGACATAGGAATACTGTACATAAACTGCTGAATCGAGTGAATTTTTATGATTACTTGATTTTATTCATTTATTTTATTGGGTGGGTTATTGAGTGCATTCTTATTTTACAGTATAAACTCATAAAGCTTTCAAGCGATGTCAAGACAAGGCTATCTCAAGTTAAAACTGCATTCAGTTTCAGGATTAAGCACAAAGAAAGGAGGATGCTTGGTCAAAGTCAAAGCATTACACTCTTCCGTATCCACTCATGTTCAATAAACCCATGCCGGCTAGCAACCATTTTCTATATGCCTATTTGCCATAAAATGCAAATCTAGCTGCACAGCGGAGATCAGAACATCGGATTCTTCGACCTGCCCATCTAGAGCATCTTGAGCTTGCCCTTCAAGAAGCATTTAATTACTGTAAACTGCATAACCAAAGATGCTATATAGGGTACCCTTAGTCCTGCTCTCTTTGGGACTCTCACTCTGTCCCTGATGTTCATGCAAGGCCATGTGGTCAAATTAGACCTCTTTATCGATAGCTTGAAGCTTTTTGAGCTATAGAACGAAGCAGCCGAGAGGGAAATCTATGTTGAGTGCAAGATAAGCAGTACTTTGTACAAGACCACTATAAAAAGGGAGAAAGAAGGCATGTACGAGTGGAAGGAGCACCTCTATTTCACCCTGGAAGATATACCTGACAAATTGTAGCTGTTTATCAAGGACAAGGATATGGTCCACGATGAAATAATGGCGCGGATATAAATAGACCCTCAGTCATAAGGGATCCTGACAACTGGGCAACCCAAGGAGAGAAAATACGAGTTCAAAGACGACAAGAGAAAGATGATTTTGGCGATTTCCACTGTTTTCGATATTCCTGCTCACCAGTGATCGAAATATTCTTTTTTATAATAATGGGCTGCTGCTGGATGCGTAAATAATCAAAAACAGCGGAACTGACCTGTGCTGCCACCGAACGGAGGATGGCATAAATGATCGCAGCCAACTAAAAACTGACCGTTGACGACATCGTGCGTCCTTCAACTCAAAACTCCGAAAGCATTAGCAAAAGAAACACAATTAAACATTTTCCCACTCCTCAGCCAAATATACCCCTCAAAGCACCCCCAATCATCCGCATTCCTATGACTGACACTCCTGACCGATGATCTTAGCAATCATTCGAGCCATTAATCATTTTATCCATCATTTTATCATATTATGTTGGTTCTCTGTTTTGGCTCTGTTGATGCAAGTGGGAAGTTGCCTTCTCGATAAATAATATCATTCGTTTTGCACTCAATATAGCGTAGTGTTTGTTTAATTTGAATTAATTGCTAATGGACCTTTCGAACTACAGCTGGCCGGGCGTCCTCGAGTTTCTCCACGTATCTCTCCTTCCACAAAGGCAGAGTATCAGAAAGTTGCGCTGAAGGAGAACATGTGGTTTTTGGAGCGGAAAGAACTCACAGACCAGATCAAGGAGCTGGAGGGAAGATTGGCCGCCAGCGAAGCCACCGCCGCCGACCTACGCAATAAAAACAACATGCTGGAGTATTGCCTGCGCCAGCTCAAGGGCAAATCCGTACAGAAGGACTCCGAAGAGAAGGAGCAAGAAGTTCCCATCCCGCAGCGCAGACCTAAGACCAACAAACCGCAAATCAACAAGTAAAATCAGCAATACGCAGAATCCTTTGCTCGCTCGGAGTGCCTGGACTACTGTAGAGCATAAACAAGGACCTGAAGGCCAAGATCCCCAATGCTACTCTCAAAATCTAGTACGCGTTGCTTTAGGAAGGATCCCTGCGAGCGTGGGCGAGGGGAAGAAGGGAGAGGAGCGGCCGCCAGTCAACTATCGGGAAATCGCTAGTCTGTAGGAGCATCAGGACGGCGTGAGGGACGTATGCTTCCTCCCCGATAAGCAGTTCCTAGTGTCAGTTTCGGAGGACTCCACGATGAAGGTGTGGAACATGGAGAAACCAAACGAGCGAGTGGACTGCGTGGCCACTATCAGGGAGCACGCTGGTCCCATCTTCACTGCGGTTGAGGGATAAGGTTTCCTCTTCACCGGCGGCATGGAGGGCATCATCAGGGCGTGGAACTTCCCCAAGAAGATAGCTCAGGGCGCCAAGAAGCTGCAGGTGGGACAGTGGAACAACAGCGAGGACCAGAAGCTATAGCCAATATGGCAGTTGCTTTACTATCCCTAGCGAGTAGCGATCCAATAACGCAGAAGATGATGTTTTCGACTTCCTCTTAGGTGTCGATCCGTTCGTTCCAGTTGTAGTTCGAGGAGGGAGGAGTGCAGGCAAAGTGCAAGCACAGCTACATTTACCAGTCGAAGAACAACGAGGAGGAGGACATTCCGACTGCTATCTGCATGCACCAGGGCAATCTTTTCGCCGGCTACGTCAACAACAACTTCCTGGTCGAGTTCAGCCTCGAAACGCAGAAGTGCATCAACAACCTGCAGTTCCAGGCTGAGGGACAGATCTCCACCAACAGGTCCGTCTCTCCCTTACACAGGATAGTCTCCAACAACGCCATCATCGCCGGCGCCTTCGAGGACGCCACCATAAGGATCTTCGACCGGTCCAAACTGGTCCACAGCTTTGAGGCCCACGAAGAGTCGGTGATGAGCTTGTGCTTCACCAATATTCCCTACGAACTGTTCAGCTGCGGCCAGGACGGAATGGTGAAGCTGTGGGATCTCAGGAAGTACGCAGTCGTCAGCGCATTCAAGGTAAGGCCAGCAATATGTAGGCTCACAAGAAGAAGTACGACTAGGCTGCTCACTGCATCACGTTTGGGAGAAACAACATCACAGCTTCGGGAGGAGCCGACGGGGTCATCAAGCTATTTGCTCCCTAATCCTGATCCTTCGCATTTCTTCTATCATTCTCTCCTGCTTGTACAGCTCATCAATTGCATGCATTAATAACTATACTTTAATTTTATTGATGCCAATCAACGAATGCCGATTATAATCCCATCCTTTGTCATTTTATTTAAATTTAAATGTACAAGCGTAAGGACAACGACATCTTCGGCACCAGTTCCATCGGTTTTGCCCCCAGGATCGAAAATAACAACTACATAGACCCCAACGCAGCCTTCAAGAAGAAAACCTAGGAGAACTACGAGAAGTACGCATCGAAGGTGAACCAAGTCTCCAGGGAAATCACCAACAAGGGCAAGGATACCTCCAACGTCAACGAAAAGGCAGAATTCGATGACAACTACCACAAGAGTAGGAAATAGGCTGATCTACAGTCCTCCATCTTCTACCCGCCCCAGAAACTCCCTCCCAAACAATAAATCGAAACCAAAAATGAAGTAAAAAAGAGTGCAGAGGAGCACAACTTCGGCCGAAAGGAAACGCTCAACAGATAGATCAACAACTTGCCCTACAATACCTCATAGATAAAGGGAAATTCGTCTCGTCTGTTTGATTTCGACATAAAGCAGAAGGCCAAGACGTAAAAGTCGATCCCTTTGGCTCCGCTAATCCCCCACCAGATGCAGTGGGACCAGCACGACAGCATCAGGTTTGCGCACATCAA
Organism: Nymphaea colorata; assembly: GCF_008831285.2. Taxonomy (NCBI): domain Eukaryota; kingdom Viridiplantae; phylum Streptophyta; class Magnoliopsida; order Nymphaeales; family Nymphaeaceae; genus Nymphaea; species Nymphaea colorata. The sequence goes on along the minus strand of NW_022204616.1, from coordinate 37,883 downwards.
CGATCCAAATAGCAGCAAAACTAGTCCTCGCGATCAGCTCTCCCTCAACAGCGTCAAAGAGTCAAATCAACTTACTTTCCACCTGAAAATTAGCATCCCAACAACAGCAAGCAAGAAAGCAAGAAAAATCCCGAAGAGAAGACGTTGAATAAGGTCAAATCTGACTCGAAGCTGCCCACGAAGGAAGGAAACTACGTTAATGGGAAATAGCCAGTGGAGATAAAGATTTTAAAGGGATGGAACTTCAAGTTGATGGAGGGACTGTCCAAGCAGTGCAAGCTAAGCAATGTAGCCATCCTCAAGTTCGAGTCTGGAGAGAAGGATCAGGCCACTCTGGTGATAAAGCGGAGCGAGAGGTGGGAGAACGTGACTGACTGGCTGAGGAGGGAGGGCAAGCTGAAGATCAGAGTGATGAATAGCTGATTGGTGGGAGTTGTTTTTTGTGAATAATCTGTGCATTCTGATGCAGTGAGGGTGGGTGTTCTGCAATATAATTATTATGCAGTAGAAGCTGATCGTGACCCTCTGGAAGGCCCAGTTCAAGGACCTGCCCAAATAGGCTTCAGTCTACACCCGGTTCACCTACAACGGCCAGGAGCGGAGCAGCAAGCCCACCAGCCAGTCCAAGAACTTCGCCTGGAAGGAGACCTTCATATTCCCACTCGCCAAGAAACGAGCCCCCCTCAGGTTGGAATTCGTGTCGCTGCCCGAAGGCCAGGAGATACACTTCGCCAAGGATAACGTGGTGGAAGCGATGAGCTTTGGGCAATCAGTGGTCGAGATCGAAGTCGAGAACGTACAGCATGGCAGTCTGCCGTGCAAGATGGACATAATGAACAAGAAAGACGAGTCAGTGGGTAAGATCTTCATCGAATACGAGATAATAAAGACGGAGGTGGCCTACGCGGTGTAGAAGCAGATGGACTATTTCTACCTGCTCAAGATGACCAACTTCAAGGTCTCCTTCGTGCGCCACCTCAAGAAGACCCCCAAGTTCTATCTCAACTTCATCATCGACGGCAAGGAGCACAAGCAGGATCTCCCCTTCGAACAGGAGGACTCAGGATCCTTCTCCTATAACTACCCCGTCAAACTATACCTCAAGAAGGAAATCGACATGGAGATCCAACTGTTCGTCAGGGATCAGGAGGACTACAACGTCGAGATCAACGAATACCAGACTGAATCTTCGTTCAACAAGTCCATCACCTCTGAGGATAGGACCAACAAGTCGAGCTTGGGCAAGAAGGAGAAGATCCTGCTGGAGCTGGGCAAGGACAAGATCGCAGGCCACATGGACCTGAACTTCAAGAAGGATGCCAAGCTGATCAAGAAAATCCCGCTGACGACGCTGGTCAAGTTCCAGAAGCGGGAGATCGGAGTGATCGAGTTCCAAGCTGAAGTCATCTTCAAGAGCAAGGAGGAGCTGCAGTACCTGGAGGAGCAGAAGAAGGGAATTAGTCCCGAGAAGGACTCCAAGTCGCTGGAGCGCAAGAAGAGCGTGGTGAAGCAGTCCAACGGCGTCATCATCGTCAACTCCATCCTGGGTCGGCTGGAGCTCTTCAACGAGGCCATCATCGAGAACAAGAACATGTCTCTTGAGATCAAGCTGGGCAAGCAGGCGCAGGAGTCATCGGTGCTGGAGCGTCCAGGGAAGGAGCTCATCGTCATCGACACTTTCGCCTTCAAGCGGACCTGGGAGGAGACCATGAAGATCACGATATAGCTGCACACCGGAAGGGAGAAGCTCCCCTTCTTCTTCGCAGACGTCAACCTTCGCGAGCTCTTCGAGCTGGGCAGGTACGCCTCCAAGAAGGTGAAGCTGAGGGACGAGAACAAGAACTACTCGGGAGAACTCACGCTCGACATGGTCTACCGCGAGCAGGAGGAGAAGAAGTCGCCGACCGTTTCGGTCAAGGAGACGGCGCTGGAGTCCTCGGAGCTGATCCCGCAGGAGGAAATGGAGGAGATGCGGGTGCGGTCGAAGCGCAACCAGATCGAGGACCGCATTCGTCGGCGCCAGGAGGAGCGGGCCAAGAGCAAGGAAATATACTCCATGTCCACGCTGGCAGTCCTGCAGGAAAACGATATCATCCTGCCTCCCCTCAAGTCCAGCTCCCGCATGCAGACCCTCTCTCCCAAGGACCAAAAGCACAAGCCACTCCTCTTCAACATGAACGGCAATCTCAAGTTCTCCAAATCCCCGCGATTCGAGAGCGCGGAGAGGCCTGGCTACGAGTCCTACACATACGTGAGGGAGAGTGACTTCGATCCTCGTCGCAAGAAGGGTGCTTCTATCGGTTTGGGTAATAAGTATGACTTCGTGAAGCCGGTGGTTCACAATCCAGGAGTGGGTCGGTATGAGATCCCCTCGGTGTGGGACAAGTACAAATGATAACTTTTAATATTATTCGCATACTTCTAACTAATCGAAGATGGAAGCGTTTGAACTTGACCTCGTGGTCAGCAAGAAGCTCATCCAGCTCAAGGGAAAAATCACGCCCAAGGACGCAGCCTACGCAGACTTTCTGAAGGCTTACCAGAAGCCGAAACCCACTCTGCTTTTTTGCCTGTACGTTGGCCATCATATAGCGCATAGAAATTGCAGTACCAGGGGTGCGAGTTGTAGGAGAGTTTGCTTTTCACGCTGCTGATCATGATCGCGGAGATGTACAACTTGGTCAAAAACTCGAGCAGCGTTGGCTACTAGATTTCGATTATGATATCGGTGGTATACGCGTTGGCGTAAGTGTGGTCTAAAGTAGGTTCAGCTGTTTGGTGAATGCGAGATTCTAGATGCTGGCGCAGGGGCTGTTCTTGGTGGCTGCGGTGGCGCTGCTGGTGGTCTCTGTGGTACTCATCCATCGATTTAGAATATAAGTTTCATCGATTTATACATCATTGCCGGCATCACTGCCTCTTTCTTTGTGACGCTCTTCTGCAAATTGATGGTTTACCTGCAGGCGGGACTCTACATCTAAAGTCCCACTTCTGGCTTCTCCTTCTAAAGCAACCTCATCCTCTTCTTGTATATGCTGTGGAAGATATACGAGGTGGTCATCATCAGCAACTATTCTGGCCTGTTTGCAGCCATGCTGGTGCTTTGCCTCATCAACGCAGCCAAGATATACGTGATGTTCGACTATAACATCCTCCACATCGTCAGCATCTTCTGCGAACAGAGCAATCGGAACCTGCAGGAGTCCACACAAAACGCGCAGGATTTTTCGCAATCCATCGCAGTCTTTGTGCAGACCAAGGGCGACTCAAGTCAAAACCAACTCAACCAGGACGCCGAGGCTTCCCCTGAGCCTGAACAGAAAGAGGAAATATCAGTGGAAAAGTCTTCCACCGTAGTGGATGCATAGCCGATGCAGCACACGCATTAGACAAACAGGAGGATGGCAGTGTCTATTGCCATGCTGTGCCTTTTCGCCAGCCAGATCATCTACTTCGCAATAAACAAGACATCTTCCAACCTATCCTCCATTTCCATTTCCTTCTTCGCAGCTGCTTCCCAGATCTCCTTCCTCTTGATGCTCTGCTAAGCGCAGAAGATACTCAAAAGCTACGACAAGGACCTATTGACTTATATCTTTATCTACTTGGTGGATCTGGCGATCATCGTGCTATCAGCACTGACTTCATACTTCCAATCGTCCCTCTCCCTCACCCCCGAGACTGCCATCTTCTACTCTATCTTCCCGATGGTGATGGTGAAGATGTGGAACTACATCAACGAGGAAGTGCACGTCTTGCTCAACAACGGAGAGTACTATCTCTTCTACGCCTTCGCCCTGCTTCCCTTCGGAGTGAGGAGCATTGCACTCTTCCAGGGCTACACCATCCTCCTCTACCTCATCGACGCCATCGTCTATCTGTATGCTATAGCCATTCTGGGATTCTGGTCGAACAGAAGCGAGTTTTTGTCAGTCTACAAGGAGATCAAACAAGTTTTGGCAGCCAAAAAGAAGAAGATTAAGTTCTTCGACAAATTGAAGCAGCTGAGAGTCAACTATACCAACCTGGTCCAGAACTACCTCTTCATCCACAGCATCTTCCTGAGTGTGCTATACTCTCTGACCACTTTTACCGATACGGACGGGCATATCACCTACTTCATTTTCTACTTCGCTCCTCTCTTCCTCTACTTCATGTGCATTATCAACACCTACAGTTTCAGCCAGAGCAGGCCGGAGTCTTATTCTCCCTACTGGATGAATGTGGTGGCTGTTGTTTTGGCAGTGGCGTATGTTACGTTGGGGTATTTGTAGACAATTGGAGGGGATCATGACATTTACAGCTTGGAGGTGCTGTTGAATGTCTTCCTTTTCTGCGTGCTGCTGGAGGGAGAGAAGATGGCTGTCATCTACATGTGGAATTACTGTTGTTTCATGCGTGTGCTATTGCTGAGTGTCTTTTTCGTCTTCATCTACTTGCCCTTCATCTCTTTCTTCATCTCGGGTTACTACTTCACCAACTTCTCGCAATCCTATTTCTTCTACTACGCAATTGGCGGTTTCTTCTACATCTGGTTGCTGATCACTCTGGCCGGCACAGCCATCCACTCCGTGCTCAACCTCACTGAAAAGTCCAAGAAGGATCTCTTCATTGCGCAGTACATGGAGAACGAAATGAAGAAGATCAACCTCAAGGAAAACATCGAGAAGTTTCTCATGATCAGCAACGAGTATGAAATGCTCAACCACAAGTCTGAAGATTTGCTCAAGTATCTCAAAGAGGAAAAACATGTCATGGTCATCATCAGGAGGGAAAAGGACGTAGCGCATGACTATGAACTGGTAGAACCCGATGACAACTTGGCTGCCCAGCGGATGGGCATCGTCGCCAAACCCATCAATCCGCTGGATCTCATGAACCGCATCAAGCAGGGGGCAGAGGCGGAGGACAAACCGCAGGAAAAGGAAAACCCTGTGCTCACCTACTTCCGGGAAAAGGAAAAGGCCCGCATCGAGATCACCAAGCCAGTGGACCTCAACAACGGCCTCCAGTAGCTCAAGCGCATGGCATAACGCAGCAAACGCATCGCTCTCGAAATCAAGGACATAGAGCGAAGCCAGGAGTTCAGAGCCATGCAGGCAATGCCAGCAGAGAAATGCGGATAACTGCTGGCAAAGTTCTACAACTTCCTCTCACAACCGAGCGAGTGCGTCTCAAGGGAGACTTTCCTTCACCTTTTGCGCCTTCTCACCAGGCAGTAGCTCCAAAACGAAGCTGCAGACAAGCTCTACCAGCGCTTCAGCGAATCCACGCTGATCAACGAGTACAAATTCAAGAAGTTCCTTATTGATTACGTGGAGTTCAAGTATGAGATGAAGCAGGAGAAGCTGTCCGATATCATTCGCACCTTCTGCTGTTATGAGCTGGTTCCTTTGTTCCTTTCTAAGTTCACGCAGCTGGATTACCACCTAAGACGCAAAAACGTGGTATTGTCGCAGGAGAGCAAGGACATTTGGCTGAAGGACGGCGGGAGTGAGGAGGACATGCAACAGTTCAGAGAGTTCAAGGTGAGAGAGGCCAGGAAGAAGGAGAAACTGCTCAACCAACTGGCCTACAAGGTGGAAGATTTCGACGAAAATGGGTCCGATTCCAGTCCCTCCTAGTCCAACGACAAGGCTCAAGACAAGACCATGCAGGACCTCGCTCACCTCACGATGCGCAAACAGCTGAAGGACAAGACCTTCCTGCGGCCGTAGAACATCTACGCGATGATGGTGAGCGCGCTGATGTAGTGCTACCTCTTCTACGAGAAGGAAGCTGAACACTTCAAGATCAAGTCGATCAAGCTGAGTGTGAGCAACGTGCTGGCGCTGGTCACCAAGGTCAGCGACATCATCTTCGTGTTCGGCTACTCCACCGTATACCTGCTGATTGCCTACTTCCAGCAGAACTTCACCAGCTCCACCTACCTCTTCAGCTCTATCAATTACCCAGTCCTCCTCGTGCTTGCTGCTGGGTCCACCCTCCTCTACATTGCCCTCATCATCTCCCACAAGAAGGACTTCTAGATGGGATCTCTGGGATTAGATGATGAGCATCGTTCGCTCAGCATCTGCAGTTTGAAGTTTTTCGCCACGCAGCTCCTGTTCCTACTGGGGTCAGCTTTAGCCAACTATATCATATCGATTGCTCTAAACTCGCTCATCTGCGACCAGTCCACCTCTACTCTCTACAACTTTTCATCAGTGCAATGCTACACTCAAAAGCAATACGTTTATGCCTTTGGAGCACTGATGATCCTGGTCGTTTACTGGCCATTATCGGCAATTACTTTCCCCTTTTCGACAGCAATGGACCGTTCCCTTGAGATTAAGTATAAATCCTAGTTCTAAATTGTCTATCTTCAATTCAAGTTCCTGATTAATGGCTACAACACAATCTTGAATCCTTATGTGTTCCAGACTGAGCAGCTGATCGATTCTATCCTTAAGGTGGTGATTTGCTTTGCCTTGGCCATCTTGTACGGTAAGCTACAGCCTTGCTCCTACTAGCTGATGAACAAGATAGAAGGAAAGGTCTACATCATGCTCACCATTCTCAGCTTCGCAGGCACTCTCTGCTACTTCGTGGGCATGCTCGACTCCATCCTCATCACTGGATCTCTCATCGTCCTCTACCTGGTCTACTTCGTGTATGCCACCGTCAAGAACTACAAGAAGCTGGTGGAGGACAACCAGCAGGACGACATCATCCAGGACAACATCAAAAACCAGCAGATCAAGATCAAGATTATCAGGGACAATCAGTAGATGGTGGAAGTGGAGGGTATGTATCCCGCCAAGGACGAGGTCAAGGAGAGGAAGAAGGAGCGCGTTAGGACCAAGCTGACGCATGGAAACGATGAGGACCAGCCCAGCGATGTCAAGTTGACTGACTATCCCACCCAAGAGTTAAAGACAATTTAAAACTCCAAACAGACCTTCAAGTTTTGGTGATGATGTATGATATTGCTGTACCAGCGAGAGTATAACGATTTCTATGGGATGAGATGGTCACATTAGATTCATATTTATAAATCGAGAATGGCCAAGGAGAAGAAACAGTTTTCGAACGCTCCCGATCGAGGAGGCAAGAGCAGCAAGAACATCAGGAAGGAACCGACGCAAACTCACTACGGCTACGGTCAGCGTGGCCAGGCCTACAACAGGCCCGCAGATAAAAAACCCTCCATGCCAGAATACACCAACAAACCAAGGCCAAGCAGCAGCACCCTTCCCCCTCCACCTCCTCCCCCAGGCAAGACCGGAAAAGTCCCCCTCAATCGCAGATCAGCGAGGCCCTCACTTGTCTTAGCGCTCTGGAGGCGGTTTTGAACAGTTACGAGGAGCTGGAGATGGACAAGTGTGAGAACGTGCGGGAGCTGGTGGAGGCGATCCTGAAGAAGAAGACTGGCGGCAAGTCGTGATGCTAATGTCCATAATATATTATTGGGTAATAAAATGCTGAGGGTGCGAGCCAGCAAAAAGCAGGAAAATATCGATAAGGAAGAGATCATCAACTACGAGTACAAGATGATTGAGTTGAGCCTTCCCCTTGTAGAGCCAGTGATTTCGAATACTGGCAAGTACGTGCCTTGGGAGCTCGAGACCAAGATAAGGGACACCATCGGGGCTGCTCCGCACTCGGTGAGGTGGGTGGGTTGTTCCTAGACGGCCTATCTGGAGACCTACGCTTACATAATGCTGATGGGGACGGGCCAATCGTAGGCCAACATCCTGGAGTTCAAATACACGGTTTACAAGTTGGGCAGGAAGTGTCTGCAGCTCGCCTAGCAGAAGTTGCTCGTCTAGTTCCTGTGCCTGATCTAGTACTCCAGGGACAAGTATTCCTTCCTCAACAAGTACCCGCAGATATAAGCCATCTTCATCAAAATTTTGCAGTACCTCGAGGAGGAACACACCAATTCGGATGACTCAGCTCCTGAACATACTCGCAAGGCCAAGGTTAGAAGGAGAATGCCTCCCAAACACCACTCTGGTGACCCCAGCTCTCCTCGTTCTCATTCCCTGAGCCAGTAACTGGATTACGAGCGCGAGCTGTAGCAGATCTACCGCACGTTCAGCAACTACTTCCAGTTCATCACGCTGCTGGGCTCCAACTAGTTCTCTTGTACTTTCCGACTCTTCGATGCCAAAAAAATATACCTGGTCATCGAGAAGGACTGCTACTTCATGGTGGAGCCGGATCCGCCCCAGGAGAATCCACATTACGCGGGGGTGAGATCGGCACGCGAGGGGAAGAGTAGCCAGCAACAGCAATCGCTGGCAGAGTCCAGCAGCGGCAATTTCGATAAGAAAGAGTTCCTCGATATCTTCAACTACAAGAGCGAGGTCGAGGAGAGCAACGTCATTTCGGTGGAGCGTGGCTCCCAGATAAGGAAACCGGCCACCGCCACGCCCAACTTGCTCGACACCCTCGGCAGCCACAACACGCCCAAGTTCAACTCGGTAGCTCAGCATTTCCAGTGTCCCCACGAGTTCGAGATTCAGCAGGAGGACAAGGTGGAGCACGATCGCACCTTCATCGATGAGCTGCTCAACAACGTGGTCATGCCCAGCTAAGCAGAGCCGGCAAAGGGGAAGATGAGCGAAAAAATGAAGGGTATTTTGGCAATAAAGGAAGAGCTGAGAAGAGTACAGCTGAGGATTTAGGATAAGATCAGACTGATCGACCAGGCAAAGGCTTACCAGAGGCCGCCAGACATCGACATCGGCCATTCCCCCATCAACCCAACCTCATAAAAATTATAAACCAGCAAATAGAAGGCTTCAGAGAAGGAGTTCAAGAGCAACATCGTCAAAGAATCGGTGGTGAAGAAGCACGAAGCTTCCATATTCATGAAGAAGGAACGTAAGACTAGCTATAACTCGGTCAAGATCATCCCTTACAGCCACCACTTCCCCCAAAGACTATAGGAAAACGCAGAAATATAATCCCCCTCCCTCTCTCCCAAAAATAGAGGATCAGCCAGACCGCAGCTTCACCGAGTCGAGCGAATGCTATCCGAAAAGGCAGTCTCGCGTCCCCATTCCAGTCTGAAGCCGCTCCTCTAATAGTAGTAGGGGAAGAAGTATCAGCGTTCGCGGAGTCCTGAGCCGGTGGTGAGGAAGGAGTACAAGGTGCGGTCGATTTCTCCCAAGAACGTCAACGTGAATGTAAATGTAAACATAAACGAGAACCTGCTTTCCCCCATGAACTACCAGGACTCCTCCTTTCCCATGCCCTACAAGTAACTCTATCATAAAAAACCAAATCCTCCCCCTTCGGCCAGTACTTCGTGCCTCCCCACCTGCAGAAGCAGTTCGAGGGTAAGGGGAAGCACCCTCACTTCCTGGAGCGGGTGAAGAGCAAGGTGAGCAATCCTGAGGCGAATTTCAATAAATCGGGGAATATAAACTTGGTGGTGGGCAACAAGTGACTGATTGATCGATGTGTTGTTATGCTTATCTTTCATTAGTGATCCAAAGTGGGAAATCGTTTGAAATACTCATTTCCGTATGAGTTAATTTAGGTATTGGGAGTGTACGGTTGTCTGGATCATCAAACGATGGCATTCTTGCAGTTGTTGATCAATAATTAGCCAAGAATGCTTGAATATCCTCCTTGATGCTCGTGAACACCCTCCACATGCGATTGGGGGATTCACAGTGGTAGCAGGAGTCTAATGTTCGAAAGTCCATTTTACCTGCCATGGGAAAGCTTAAACATGTAATTTTTCTTATGGTGTTTCTTCATTTTTGGGTGAGTTATAATCAGATAAAGAAAGAAATAAAATTATCTTGCCTACATCTCGCCCATATATGCCATAGAAGCCGTCCACTGCGTTGCACTTACTACCGTTAGGCTTCACCTTCATTCTTTGGTTATAATAAACTACTCCTCAAAATCGTTATTGTTTGTTCTTGCCAACAAATAAGGAAGACCATCGTCCATTATTTTCCGCACTCCATTTTTGACTATTTTCTCTTTTCTCTTTGAGAATCCAGAATAATCTTCGGCTGATAATTGTTGCCCTGGGAGTTAATCGCATTTTATAATCCAAACTGGCGCGTGCGGTCCTGCCTCCTTGAAACAATAATTGCTGACGGGAGGCGAACTTTTTCGAGTCCGTCCTGGCGTGTGCGGATCTAATGAATAAAAATAATAAAAAAAAGTGGAATTGATGCTAATAATTTTCTGCTAGCCAGCCTACGGGTGAGCAAGTGGACAGAATAAAAATATGCACGATTAAATAGGAGGGAGGGAGCGTCAGGGTCGACTGCTCGCGTTCAAAACGATGATTTTTTATCCCTTGAGGACTGCCGGTCGGAGGGCCTTCAAATTGACGCTGAGCGCCTTCCACTCATCGAGAGAACGTATCTTTTGAACCGTGACTGCGGAGACTGGCAGGACGCTGACTGACGGCCTGCTGGCAGTGGCGGGGGTCTCGATTTGCTGAATCTCTGTAGACATCTCTTCAAATTATTATAACCAATATTCAGTAGCATCACATAAGCGCCAACTCCCACATCGTACAACCTCCCAAAAAACTTAAGCCTGCCTGGCCCACGCTCTTGCTTCACACTGTGCTTTCGAGTGCTAATTAACGGATTTACTTACTTTGCAAAATGTTTATTCAACAATCCAATTTTCGCTAGCGTGATGGTTTAACTGGCCAAAAACGACCATCGGGCACCAGCAATCAAGCAAATGCCTTGATAAGGAGTGGAAGCACAGAAGGGAGTGATGCATATGAGGAAACGGCCTAAAAAATCATGAACTTATCCTGATATGGATTTCCCATCAACGATGGTATAAGCTTAGATAAGGTCCATTCGACGAATGGAAGAGGATTGAGGGGGGAGGTGGGCCTGTCTTACTTAACTCGACTTTTACTTTGGCTTTTTATCGATATTTAGTAAGAATATGATCGATTTGAATATGATAGATGAGTAAATCAAGAATTGTTGGCACTGCTGGCGCAGATGCAGCTTGAACTTAACTAAGGGATTGCAGTCAAGGACAGATAGCAGCTGATAAGAGGAGTGGCTGATAGAATAGTCTAGATTATCAGTAATCAAGCTTGAGGCAAAGGCATGGGCATATGCAGTGGGATTCACTGCCACCCTACACATTAATTTCTTAACGATTGGATCATGGGGCAACTATTGGATTTAAATAGGAATGAAGACGTGGCTGGAGAAAGATAGAACCACGAAAAATGATCTTTTTAACATATTGATGGATGTAGACATATGTCTAGATCATATGGATAGTATAAGTTTATCAAGCAGAATTCTATGCCTGATTCACCACTAAGCAATGACCAATAATCCTTAATCATCAATTAATAACTCAAATAAAAATAGGCCCATATCCTTCTCTCCATTTTTCATTCCTTGTTTCCCTGCGAGTTCCTTTCTCACTATTCGCCTTTTTCTGCGTCGTCCGTGCTATCTTCTGACGTGATTTGAGCGCATTAGATTATATATTCTGAGATGGAGCGTGGCGACAAGGTGTTCCGAGCTGAGGCCATTCCCTTCATCCTCATCAACGAGAGGCAGGACGAGGGCAAGACCATCTACGAGTTCTAGCTCCAGAAACAGGCCGCAGACATCATCTCCGCTATCAAGAACAAAAAAGTATGCAAAGATAAACGCAGATCGCAATTGCCACCGTTGCTGGTCCGCAACGCTCAGGAAAGTCCTTCCTCTCCAATCGATTGCTCAAGAGAATGTCCGGATTTGCGATTGGACCAAGCACGATGCCCTGCACTAAGGGACTGTGGATATGGGGAGAGCCAGTGCCGGTAAGCTAAGACACCGTTCTCATAATCATGGATACAGAGGGTCTTAACTCTGTGCGTAGCTTTTCCTTCATTTAGAGCGTGACATTAACGTCGATCTGAAGATCTTTTCACTGTCCATCCTGCTATCTTCGGTCTTTATCTACAATTCGTACACTTGGGGTGATGCAGACTGGGCCACATCGATGAAAAAGCACTTGAGAATATGTCTTACGTGTTGAGAGTGAGTGAGAATATGCGCATGAGGAGCGAGAGTGAAGGAGATGCTTAAATTGCCAAGTGTTTTCCCTATTTTTATTGGGTTTTAAGAGATTTTTCGTTGGACTTGAAGGGAATGACTGAAAGGTAGGTATGCAATTATGAAGTTAATACCTATAGAATGCTCTTAAGCCGGTGAGCGCTGACGAGAAGGATCCAAAGAACCAAATTCGCAGCAAGATCCGCAAGTTATTCTCTTTTAGACGGTGTGAGTGCTTCCCAAGGCCAATCAATGATGAAAACCGTCTAGCGCATATATAGGATCTCGCTTTTGAGGATCTGCGTGAGAAATTTAGAGACAAAATGAAACAGTTTTAGCAAAACTTCTTCTAAACATTACCCGTGAAACTGATCAATGGAAAGCCTTTAACTGCTGACATCTATCTGAACCTGGTAAGGGAATACGTGGCTGCAATCAACAGTGGAAAAGTACCAGAAGTTCTCACCTCTCTTGAAAGAGTGGTTGAATCAGAAGCAAGACAAATGACTGAGGGACTCTATAATACCTACAAAGAAGCCATGAACAAAATGACGTAGCCAGTAGATGAAACCGTCATTCTGAGAAATCACTTAGAGTTTAAAGCCAAAATCGAAGGAAAAATAGATTAAAAACTTAAAAATTGGCTAGATATAGGTCGCACCAAGGATTACAAGACCAGACTGCTTGATACGCTTGAGAAAGACTATAAGGAGAGAGCGAAAGCTAATTATCAGGCTTGTGAGAAGGGCTGTGCTTCATAGTATACTCGCCTCTTTGATCCTCTCTATGAACTGCCAGAAATGAAGACGACTTAGCTTCTGGCTGATAGCTTCTTTAAGTAACGCAAAAATGACTTCATCAAACGCAGTCAAGCCTTCCTCGATGCCACCAAGGCCCCTCGTAAATGTAATTTTCTTCTTAATCTAGACTTTTACCTCATTTAAAAGTTCCCGAGAGTATTTGATTACTTCTAATTGGTTTTGGCTCGAGCTAAAGGCGTTCTGAATGCATAAATAACTCGTCTGAGTGCAGTCGGACGCAACCAGCAGGCATAAGTGGAGAGCTTGGGAAGACAACTGGCAGACCAGGAACGACTTTTGGGAGAAAAGCTGAAGGAAATAGAGGCAATAACTTACGAAAAGGAGTTATTAAGGAGGGAATACGAGAAGAACGAGAAAATGAAGGAGTTTTAAAAGTAAACTGAAAAGATGAGCAAGAATGAGATCAAAAAGACTCTTTAGAACTACAAGGAGCAAATCCTATAGCTTTAGAATGTAAGCATGCATATATAAAGCAAAACTAGGAATTGGAAGCACAGGCACAGAAATTTAAAGCAGAGCTTACGAAACAGAAAGCTGAACTTTCCCAAATGGTAAAGAAGACATCTGAGCCATCCTAGACAACCAACGCTTAGACTTGCCTTCCCAACGAGCTGCTGAGCACACTTTCCGGCCTCAAGGATCGTCTTTCTAACATGCGAGAGTTCTACGAGCACAGTCTCAAGGACGAATCCTACGAGGAGAGTGTGCAGAGACAGATAGAGGATGAAAGATCGGAAAAGCACTCGGAGATAGAGAAAGCGAAGGAAAAGTATGCAGCCAAGGTGGCGGAACTTAGGAAGACCTACGCTCGCAGTCAAGCAGAAATGGAGAAGAACATTCGCCTTATGAATGCCCATCTGGACGACCTAAAATCGCAAAACGTGGACTTGCAGAGAGAGCTGGCTTAGTCAGCTGACCGCAGGGGAGGGACTTCTGCTTCCGACCGCAAAAACTTGGAGTAATCAATCCGCTTAAAGCAAAACAACATCAACAGTCTCAAGTCGCTGAACAGCGAAAAAGATAAACGCATCAACGAATTGGAGTTCCGTCTTGCCAGCATCAACGCGCAAGTAGCCACCCTGCAATCCTACAAAGAGACATTCCCGTTCATCCTTTCCTAGACTTTGGCGTGGGTGCAAAGAAAGAACAACAAGCTGAAGCACTCCATAAAGACCCTATCCAACGAGGACGAGGCGACCATCCGGAAGATCTTCAAGGACGCAGACCTAAACCCATTTTGATTGCACTCAATTCCACCATCCTCCACCCCATCATCGCAGATTCACGCATAGAGGGAATGGCTTATATGGATTGCGGGGAGGGAAGGTAACGGCGGTTCGGCTTTGAATAGGTGGTAAAATGATGACAGAATGCAGGATAGTGCCCATCAGCAGCACAGCAGCGCCCATCCCTTCTTTTTCGGCTTTTTCTAGGTCAGAAGTTCCTGCGCTCGCTTGTCCTCCTCCAGGTTTTTCTCGGTGATGCTGCAGGCCTTGTGTCCCCTCGAGGCCAGTTTGATGGTATTAATGTAGTCGTCGGCCTGGCCCTCCTTGGACTTCCTCTTGTGGGAGAGCTTGGGATTCAGTTTGGTGCGCTCTAGGATGACGACGTCTTCGGAGGGCTGGTTGCAGCCACTGATGCGGATGTTAATCTCCTCGCTCTACATTGAAGATAATCCTATTATTGCGAGAGATGCACCAAATTCAAATATAAGTGGACACAGTGGATACCGTATCGATGAGGAATGCTGGTATGATAAGTCTACTCAATTATTCACCAGTGGGATGCTGTGGTTGTTTTGATTATTTTATTGGATTATTAATAGCGATGCTCTACAAATCTATCTATCCCCATCCGCAAACGCCCCTCCCCTCACCCTTTCCCAAAGAGACGCTCCCATCCTCTTCCCCGAAGACCTGCAGCTGATCCTCCAATCTGATCGGCCCAACTACGGCAACCTTTATATCGGCAACATATAGGCTGCTCTCAATCCTACTCTGTTAGCCAGTACGATCCCCTAACTAAGCCTACCAAATCACCTCTCTGCTTTCCGTTGCCGAGGGATACCAGCCTCACCATTCCAAGTAAGTTATCCGCCACCACCGATACCTACCCATCTAAGACAACTCCAGCGCAGATATCCACGTCAGTCTGCACGAAGGAGTGGACTTCATCTCTTAGCAACTGCTAGTCTCCAATGTTAATATGAAGATATGCAGGTTTTGGTCCACTGTGTGGCCGGTTTGGGCCGATCTGCTTGCTTCGTCGTCGCCTTTCTAATGAGGAGCAAGAGGATCACTCTCGATGAAGCCATAATGGAAGTAAAAAGCAAGAGGAAGATGGTAAGCGAAGGGATATTTAGGTGCAGATAAGCCAATCCATGCGGTAGCAGCTGAAAAAATTCGAGCTGGATATGCACAACCAAGCAGGCCGCAGAAATAAATACAGTTATTCAGTTCGAGTTAATTCCGTTAGCTAAGTCTCATCTATTCCGCAATCATACTTTAAACATGAGCCGGTGGATAATCGTAGCATTTTGGTTGAATTGTACACCCAAAAGGACAAAGTCATTGAGTTCGACTAAAGCCAGCAAATATAGCAAAGATCTAGTGTTTCAAGGCGGTCCAAACATTCATCCAAAGCATCCAAGAGCAATTTCGGAGGAAATAAGTCATTGAATCCTGAAGAAAGGGTCGATCCGACGAAGAAATAAGTGAATTTTGACATGCCTATGTAGTAACCCCTGATGATCAAACGCAGATCGAACAGCAGAGCTTAATACGAAAAGAAGATAAGCATGATGGAGAGCAGAAATTCACAGATCAACTAAGCTTTATAGGCAGTTCAATCCAAATACGAGAATGAGCTGAAAGCATCAAGACTAACTTTTAACAACTCACCGAGGAAGTAATTGAGAGAGGAGCCGAGAATGCGACTTTCCTCAAGCAACATTTTCAAAGGATTGCTTTAATAATGATGATGGTAGGATTGAATGTGAAGCATAGTGTATATTATATCAGTTGAGCAGGTCTAAGAAGGATTTGGCCATCTTCTTTGGCTGCTAATTCCACATACTCCTGCTGGACTCGAAAATGAACCTGCTCTCCTTCTTGGGAAGCACCTGCAGAGTCTAAGCCTTCCTGATCTCGAACGGCTCCTCTTAGAAATAGTAAGAATTCTATTGTTTCACGATTTATGGACTTAGGAACTGCCTCTTTTGGATTACTCTTTCCCCTTTGAGTGTGGATTTGTGTGCGTTCTTGATGTTCTTGTTCTCTTTGTGTGCGTTCTTCATTCCGGGGGACTTCAAATGGTAGAGATGCTCTTTGGAGTGGCTCTTGTCCTTCCTCACTTTCACCTTCCCCAAATTCAGATTGTTTGTGTGTTTGTGCTAGTTTTCGACCTGTTTCCACCCTCTCCTGGAGGACACCATTTAGTAGGCGTTGTCTTCTTCAACATTATGGGTGGTGGCCTTGGTGGACCTTTCCTTAATGCAGCTCTTGGTTCTGCTGGAAGGAGGTCCATGGGCGGATTTCTCGATCTCTTCGGTGATGAACTTGACTTTCTTCACTTTGAGCATTTTGCTTGCTTCCATGCTAATCTTTTCGTGGCTTTTTTTGGGTCTTTCGGTTTTGATATTGATGAAATATCGCTAGGAGGGGGCGCAAGGGGCGGCCTTCTCTGTGCTTTTGAGGAATTTGGGATGAAAACGGTTGGTTTCTTTGAGATGCTTGCGATTTCGCATTTATGAGGCCCTTTGCAAAAGCATTATATACTTGTTTAAAACGGTTCTGAATTTAAATGAAAAAGAAATGACGGCTGGGATTTGTTTTAAGAATGGAGGAAAAATGCAAGAATATGAGGCCTATCCTTGGGCTTATACGAGTGATGCAAAGATGACTTGATATATTGTCTTGCAATTTCGGATGTATTCCTGAGATATGATGAGTATATTGGCGAATAATCGTTTAAAAGTGGCCGAATGTGGGTCCATTGAATGTGGATGGATAACGCGAAGGGATGTTTATAAAGAGGATAGTATAATTTAAAAATAATGATCCCTTTTCGTCTCATCCTCCTCTTCCTCCTCCTTCCGCTCATAATAACCACTTGCAATCCCAGCTACGAGTATGCTGACTCCACCAATACCCTCTGCCTGCCCTGCCAGTACAACTGCCAGACCTGTTACGATTCCACATACTGTCTCGAGTGCATGACCGAATACTTCCTCAGCAATAACACCTGTATCAAATGCTCCTTCGGTTGCTCAGTCTGCACCAGTAACACCTCCTGCACGACCTGCAACAGTGGTCTCTTTCTCACCAATAGCGGCTCCTGCAGCGCATGCGGAACGGGAATAGCCACCTGCACGATCGCGGTGATCCAGAGCTGCCAGCCGACCTACTTCCTGCTGTCCACCATCTGCGCCGGTTGTTTTGCCAACTGCAACAGCTGCTCAGACTTCGTCACTTGTTCCTCCTGCTCTCTGGGATACTACCTTTCTTCTAGTGGCTCCAGCTGCCTTGCCTGCTCCAGCAACTGCCTCATTTGCACCAGCGCCACTGCCTGTACGGCTTGCCAACAGGGATTCACGCAGTCCAACGGTTTGTGTGTGGCCTTTAGCTGCACAAGTTTTGATCCCTTCTGCATCGCGTGCACGTCCACCCAGTGTCTCACCTGCGCACAGGGGAAATATCTCAATGATAACAACACCTGCAGCCAGGGGGGAAGTTTGCTCTGCCTGCAATCTATTGGTCCCTACCACACCACTTGCGAGACTAGTGACTTCGGCTGCCCCACCTACACTTACGTTCAAAACGATGATAATGGCAACCAGCTGCCGATCTGCTTGCCCAAGAGTGCCACCAAGACACAGGAGTTCATCTACATGTAAAGCCCTTCCTCCTGCAGCGGTTCATGCAGCACGCCGAATACAGTGCAGATCAGCTACACCACCACGCAGGCCTACTACATGCTCATCTACCACCTCAACATCAAGTTCTACGGCACTGCCAGCACCCGCCAGCTCACCATCAACTTCTACAACCAGAATGGCACAGTGGCTGTCAACGCCAACACAAATGTAGACGTCTCCAAGTAAGTCAACAAGTATACCGATATTGACTCTAACTGCAGCTGCAAGTACAGTCAAACCATCGTATCAGGAAGCGTAATGTTGAGCCAGGGTGGCTATGCCACTGTTCTCAATATCAGTGACTCAACTGGCCAATTCCAAGTGGTCTAGTCTCTCTTCCAGCATGAGATTTGCCAGGTGTCCTTCTGCAGCTACTGCAGTTCCGCCATCGACTGCTACGCCTGCTTCTCCCCCTACTACCTGCAGCTCACCACCTGCGTCGCCTCCTGCGATTCTGGCTTCTACGTCTACGGGTGGGTCTGCTACCTGCAATGCCCAGTGGGCTCCTTCACCGTCTCCTCAACTTACTCTTGCTAGACGTGCATCACACCGTGCCTGACTTGCTCGGATGCCTCTACTTGTCTTACCTGCGTGCCTGGCTATTTCCTATAGGGATCGACCTGCAGACTAGCCTGCAGTAGTTCCTATCTGTTCGCTAACTCTACAAGCGGAAACTGTTAAACTTGCCCCAATCCCTGCGTGACTTGCAGCTTCATAAACTCGACGATGCGATGCTCATCCTGCGCTACTGGCTACCTGTTCAACGGAAGCACTTGTGTGTTTATTTGCCCTTGGGGCGAGTATGGTTTCTTCCTCAACGGGACAAGTGCATGCCTGAACTGCAGTTCCTCTTGCAGCTCCTGCTACATCAACTCTACTGTTTGTTCCTCCTGCACTACTGGCTACTTGTTATTGAATACTGACTGTTTGGGCATGAGTTCGTGTCCCTCCGCCTATTTTATCAACTCTACCTACAACCAGTGCATCCTCTGCCACTATCCCTGCGCCTCCTGCGTGGTCTCGCAGACCGCATGCACTTCCTGCATCCGCGGATCCCTGCTCAACAGCGAATGCTGGAACCTGTGTCCTGCTGGCTACTTCTCCAGCTACGCCAATCCGCAGAACATCACCTGCACTCCTTGCTCTTCACCTTGCAAGTACTGCATCAGCAGCACTGAGTGCATCTCATGCCTGGCTGGCTATTACTTATACGAGAGCACTTGCATGCTGAGTTGCCCAGTGGACTATTACCCCTAATCGAGCAACTTGAGCTGCGTGGGATGCATTCCTCCCTGCAAGAGCTGCTCCAACAGCTCCGCCTGTCTTAGCTGCACCACTGGCTACTTGGACAATACCACCTGCACGCTGCAGTGCAACTCCTCTGCCTACATCAGTACCAATTTCACCTGCACGCTCTGCCCCGTCCCCTGTCTCTCCTGCTACGCCAGCAGCTACTGCCTCAGTTGTCAGCTGCCCTACTTCCTCTACGCTCACACCTGCCTCACTCTCGCCCAGTGCACCAACATTAGCGGATATTACCCTTCTTACCTACCCAACGCATCTTCTCCCCTGTATGCGGTGTGCAGCGCTTGTGCCTTTCCCTGTTTCGCCTGCCTCAACAACTCAGTGACCTGCATCAACTGCCAGGCCGGTTACAACTACGTTCCCAATCTATTCAAATGCCTGACCAGTTGTCCCACCACCTACTACCTCACCAATTTCACTTGTCTCATGTGCAATCCCAACTGTTATCAATGCAATATCACAGCTACCAACTGCACTGCCTGTTCTGCTGGAATGTACTTGGATTCGACAACAAACACTTGTCTTTAGGCATGTCCCAGCAAGTATTATCCCAATGACCAGACTCAAAGTTGCTCGATGTGCGCATCTCCTTGTCTCACCTGCTATAATCTATACCTGTGCAGCTCGTGCCAAACTGGCATCCTCTACCAGAAACAGTGCATCTCCAACTGTCCCTCCCAGACCTTCCTCAACGCCACCGTCAATACCTGCGTATCATGCACCAACAACTGCCTCACCTGCGCCAATTCCTCCGCGTTGTGCTTGTCCTGCGCCAGTGGTTACTTCCTGCTCAACCAGACTTGCCCCAGCTCATGCCCTTCCCTCTACTACAGTAACGAGTTCACCAGGGTCTGCTAGGCTTGTTCTACTCCATGTGGAAACTGCACAAGCGCGACCAGTTGCCTCACCTGTGTTTCTGGCTACTACTTCTTCAATACGCTGTGCGTGACCAGTTGTTCCTCGTCCTACTTCGCAGACAATGCCACCAGTCAATGCTTGACGTGCAACCTCACTCTCTGTCTCACCTGCACAGGCAACGCCAACAACTGCCTCACCTGCAATACCAACAATGGCTACTACAGCTACCAGCAGAAGTGCGTGAGCAGTTGCCCCAACGGCACTTACGCGGACCAGGTGGGAGGAACCTGCGCCACCTGTCCCTTCCCCTGCAGTGGCTGCCTCAACTATACTTACTGCTCCTCCTGTCTTCCCTCCTACCTGCTCTTCAGCCACCGCTGCTTTTCACAGTGTCCCATCGCCTACTACCCCGATAACTCCTCGGTCTGCCAGCCGTGTGCAGCCACTTGCGAGCTCTGCTCCTCCCCCACTGCCTGCATCGAGTGCAAGAGCGGCTACTACATCCTCAATGGATCATGCCTGACCAGTTGTCCGCTCACCTTCTACGCAGGACTGGCGCCCATCACCAACTACGACTCCTGTCTCTCCTGCTAGGTAAACTGCCTCAATTGCTCTTCATCCGAGTATTGTATCGTCTGCGTTAGTGGATTCATGCAGTTCAACGGTTTATGCTTGAGTTCTTGCCCTATTCTCTACTACGCAGTCAACCAATCAAACAGTTACTGCAGTCAATGCTCCCAATACTGCACCAGTTGCATCAATAGCACCTACTGTCTCACCTGCATTGGCTCCTATCTATACCAGCATGCCTGCACCACTCAATGCCCTGCTCAGACATACCCATACCAGGGAACTACATGCAATCCCTGCAAGCCTCCCTGCAGCAACTGCTCCAGCGACTACACTTGTCTCTCCTGCCTCTCCGGTTACATCTACTTCCACGACTACTGCGTGACCAGCTGTCCCTCTGACGTCTGGTATTACCCTAACAACCACTCCTGCAACACAGCCTGTCCCTACAACAAGTACGCTGAGAAAATGGTGTGCTACGTGGGAACATGCGGCACCAGCATGGTGAGTCTCAACGGATACTGCCTCCAACAGTGCAGCTCAGACTACTACGTCAACTCCATACAGGAATGCACCCTCTGCGCAATGAATCCCTCCCTTTGCAAAAATATCTTCACTGCTGATCTTGAGATCCTATACATCGATGTCCTGACGCTGGTGCTTTACTTTAGCGAAAAAGCTGCCCTCGCCAGCATAGCCGACATCAGCGTGGGAATCGTAGACGTTAATGGCAATGTAATTCCCAAAAATTACTCTTCCTATGAGATTACACCCTATAAAGTGGTCATAAAGTATGACTATTCAGCCATAAGCTTGGTCAACATCACCCTTTCCCTGCCCTATCTACAGTCCCAGGAGAGCCCCCAGTGTCTCTCCACCAACCAGTTCAAAAAGTAGCTGCGAACTTACAGGGACTATAGCACCCAATCAAAGGTCTCCTGGCTATCCGTTCTTCCCAACTTGCTAATCGGTCTTCTTTTCATCGCAATTATCGTTAACATGGTCAACAGGGCAAGTCACTTCGTGCAGGTCTTGGACTTCGTGCAGATAGTGGGAGTTACTTTGTACCTGGACGTGCAATATCCGCCCATTTTGGAAGATTTCCTTTCAGGATTCAGACTGGCCCTCTTCGTGATCAGCTAAAACATGGTCAACATGCTTCCCTATACCTTCTCTCCTCCCAAGTTCATCTACTACAACGTGGACACCAGCATCTTCAGGAACTCCCTCCCCCTCCTCCTCATTTTCCTCCTCACCCTCATAGCCTTCCTCATCGTCATTGCAGTCAATGCCTACAACAGAGAGCGTTTGGTGAAGCCAGTCCGCGTGATAAGGTATAGACTGCTGAATGATCTCTTTTCGGTTTGCCTTACTCCCCTCCTGCTCTTCTCCTGCCAGATCCTGCACGAAAAACCTGCAGGGATATTCATAACAGCCCTACTATTAGGAGCAGGCATCGCCTATGTGGCGTGGATCTCATACAAGATCGTGCAGGTGAGAAAGTTAACGGAATTGGACGGCCTGCTTGGAGAATTCTAGAAGACTTAGAGCAAGTTAGGCTTGATGTATATTCCATTCGGGTATGTACGCAGGATTATGCTTACTCTTGGTCTCGGAATCGCTCCTGTGTCTCCGATTTCGACGCTGACGCTGCTTCTGGTGACTACTTTCCTGATAATGATATGCGTGTACTTCTACGAGCCCTTCGACAACCACTACACCGACTACGTGACCATCTTCATGGAGTGCTCTCTTACCCTATATGTTGTCTTTCTGATCATACTTGCCCTTTAATCCCTCTCTCCCACCATTTCCTTTGGCTTGGGAACGTTTGTGGTGGCTCTCATCGCCCTCACTTTCATCATTTGCCTCTCTTGGCTGGTCTACCTTACCATAACTGACATTCGCAAGAAGGGATGCTGGCCAAGTCTAAAGTAGGAAGCTCCAGAGTAGAATGCCAAGGACGACTACAGTGACTCCAAATCTTAGAAGAACAGGAAGAAGCAGGAGAAAGAGCGAGAGGAGGAACGACTAAGGAAGCTAGGCTATCCTATCTCAGGGGCAGAGCAGCCATAAATCATCAAAAAAATCTCAAACGAAGCCCATCCCAACTAGTAATCCGCAAATGAATTTTTGAATCGTTTCCAGAGCAGGTCAGACGAGTTATTCAGCAACGCCATAAACGAGTAATTCAAGCATTGGTCCGAGTAGTAGGGTTCCCAAAAGTAGAGTGAGTAGGGTCGTAAGGAGGCCCTTCCCGCCTTACTGTTGAAAAAGTAGATAGGCGGTGCGCGTGACAGCTGAGATTCATATTTTAAAATCCATTTATTTATAGACACTCCAATTTGAACAATAGTATTATATTGCCAGAGTAGCCATGGCCAGAAAAGAAAAAAACGGGAATTAACTTCCGATCACACAAGAATTCTACGAAGTGTAACAGATACTCAACAAAGTAATCTCTTACCGATACAGCGACTCACCTCCAACGGCATGATGTACCTCATCAAGTGGAAAAACTACCCCGACCCTAAGGACTACACCTGGGAACCCATCCAGCATCTCACCGAAGTCGAGGACCTTGTCCGAGAGTTCAATATTGCCTTTGATAAGAAATCGTCGAGCAATCGAAACAGTGCCGTCAAAGCAGAACCGGTTAGGCAAACCAGGAGCAAGAAACAGGAGGAAGTTGATAGCGAACTGTCGGAGGAGGAGCCGAAGACCAAGGAGAGAGAGTCAAAGAAGAAAAGCAAGAAGAAGAAGAAAATGCCTAGCGTCGAGAAAAGCGAGAAAAAGCACACCACTTCTGATAATGAAGAATAGGAAGAAGAAGAAATAGAGGAGAGCAAGCCGAGAAGACTGTAGACCAGGAAGGGGAAGGAGGAGCAGAAGGTGCAAACAGAAGAAGTGGATAGGTATTGGTAAAAGGAAGGTTACGAAATCGGTCGTATCCACAACCATTACTACGATGGGAAAGGCCTCATCTTTGCCGTCAACATCGTCAATAAGGAGGAACTGGTGCTTGGATCAATTTTTCTCCACTTCGACGATCTCAAGAAGATCGATGAGGAGAAGCTAACCGACTATATGGAGAACTGGGTAAGAGGCTACCTGATTGAGAAGGCGGAGACGGCCACTGAGGAGTTTCAAAAAACTGAGGACTACTGGAAGGCTGTGGAATGATTTATGTATGTTCCTTCATATGTCATCATGTTTCTGGGTATAAATTGAGGTGAAAGTTGTCGGCTGCAGGTCATGATTGAAGGAGAGGGCGAGGGAGGGCGTGATGAGGAGGGCGTCTTTGATCCTCAGTTGGGGAGAGTGGAGCCATTGAAACGTGTTTGGAGTCATCTTGAAGATGTTTCCGTTTGGACTGTAACAATATTTGATGCTTTTGCTCTCCTTCTCATAGGTATTTATAATATCCCCTCTGAAAGTATATTCTTTGCACGTCTATGCGCAAGTAACCAATACTCTGCTGTTTGTGGAGTCAAAGCTAATCGATTGTATCATGGAAAACATTTTCGATAATACAATCTAAGATATTTTTTCATTTTTGATGAGATTGTATATGCTTATAGCTGGAAAGTTCTTTGATCCTAAGGCTATAAGTCCTGATCCATCTGAAAGAATGCTACAGCCTACCTTGCTGACAAAAACGAACCATTTTGAGTCTGGTTGGGACAGCTAAAGATAGTCATTTGGGGAACAAACATAAAAGACTCGGATCTTATTGCCTCTGTAATGGACAGAGATGATGTCAAGGGCATCAGTGCTCACCTAGCCGTACTATTTGGACCACTTGAAGTGACGAACGTGCCTGAACTCTCCTGAAGGCAAACTGTAGTATTTGATTGTAATGAAATTTACTGTGATATTATACATTAAAAGCTAGTCTCCAAACAGTACAGGAATATCTTCATACAGGTAATCACAGCTATCACTGCATAAGACCGTAGAATTTATGTGTTAGTAGGGAAAAACATGAGAATATATGTGCAGAATCGATGATTTTTCCAGAAAGATCAAGTAAGATGATGTTTTCCCCACAAAAAAGGACATCTACATGGGATATGCAAGCCTAACAGATGCAGTTTGCTTCACAAGGATCACTTATTTGATATCTTTACTTATCTGAGATTGACAGACTGATTATTGATACCTAGGCAACAATTTTGCATTGAATATGATTGAAAGCATCTTTATAACTACATTCCAGTCAGCTTCTCTGCTCATCACTATGGTTTTCTACTCTTCCTCGATGCGAATTAGGTAAAAATGCTCATAGTCAATGAGTGATGAACCATTTTTTACTTATTTATACTGTTAAGTGACTGGTTATTCATCCGCTGTGATGATGGCTGTTCTGTTCTGGTAGGCGAACATAGCAACTGTCTCTTCTAAGCTCTCCTAATTGCTAAAATCGTTGATTGGAATCCTCAATTGGTAGTATAGGATGTGAACGTTTCGGCCGATCCTGGAGGTAAGACTTTTGAGAAAGGAAACTCGTCCTTTGGAGTCGATCTTATACCTGTCGAATGCAAAGATATCTATTTTATCTGCATTTTACTCTCGTTGCAGGTCTGAGCCACGATAAGGAGATCATTGGTGCTCTTTGGAGGCGGATCATAGAAGTCAGGCTACTCTGCATGCTGTCTGTTGTTGAATGTGATGCATATCTCCCCAAATAAAGCGACAACCTATCTCACGACTGCTTGAGATGAGATGAAGTCCAACCGGGAGAAGGTGGAAAGTGGTTCGTGATAGAGATGGATCCGTGAAGTAAATCCCATAATGGAGATAACATGCTTCTTCAAATTCTACACGCTTCCATTGAGGACTTCTTCGCTAATCGGTATTGCCAGTTTCTCCCTCTATGTGTAAACATTGATCATTCGCATCATTATATACTCATTATTCATCAATCACTGTCTTACTTGTATCGGTGCCGACTATAGCTGAGAGTTCTGTGGGTCTTTGCTTGCAGAAGATGTCTTTGGATTCTTTAGGATAGCTTCAAAGGCCTCTCTTGATGGTAAGTTGACGAAGACGTCGAAAGCGAGCAGGATGTTGGAACCTTCTTCTAGAAATTGTTTGAATGAGCTGCTATCCCTGCGAAACTTGGTGAAGCGTACAAACCTGCAAAAATCGTATATAATCTTAGTGAAATTATGTTAGAAATAAGCGATCCTTTACTACGTTGATGCTTTTTGCTTGAAGGTGGCTCCAGTAAGGAAGATATCCTTGATCATGAGAGCCATCTCTCAGCGGCCAAATCAATCAAAACCCAATCACGTTGCCTCTATCTTATTGGCAAATTTAAGTGAATAAGTGGTATCCCAATATATATGTCTGCAACTAACAATACATTATCACTAGGCAATCGTCTTCACTCGGCCGTCTGATGTAATTTGGGCTCTGGTCTATGCGCTGAAGAGGAGACTTACTTTGGAGATGTAGGGAGAGATCTCTTAGAAGACAGAGGATGGGTAATTGCCGTGCTAGTCGTCGAAATTGGTACATTTTTATTGAGGAAGCTTAAGGATTTGGGTTATGATTACTTCTAATTATTTTAGCTTGAACTACTTGTGGTGGTCAGCAATATATCTCATCACGAATATTCTTAATGCTTCAGCATTATCCCCATCCTTCCCCTCCAAAGAGATGCTTCCTGCGTATATGTGCAAGAAAGTGATGATTTCCTATCCTCCAATCACTTGAAAGTCAGTCGAAAGCACTTTCTTAAGGATGTTAGCAGCAGTCGCCAAGTAATCAGGAGTGTTTTTGAGCTAAAAGATATCCAATAGGTTTGAAAGCTGAGTTATACTTAGCAGAGCGTAGTTTTAATAATTGCCTACGATCTATCCAATCGATTAAGCATTTACTATGTAAGTCAGCACTTCTGTTAATAATTGGTAATGGTGCCACATTGAAAAGCTGTTTATCATAGGCTTTATTAAGTTAAACAAGTTTTTACATCTATTTGACTCTATTTTGGACCTTTTCGCCCATAAAATGATGAGGAGCATTTCTTCAAGACTTAGACCCAAGGCTTACAGTTACTCTTGAGTGAATTATAGCATTTTTGTCATATTTTGATGAACCTATTGAACGAATTCGATGACAACATCTATTTTTTCGCTGATTTCCTATAGTTTTAGGTGGTCCATACGTTCGATGTGCTTGGAGGCAAGCTTTTACATATAGATTACGTTCTTATACTTGAAAACCTACATATCCTTTAGCTTTATTTAATCTTTGGCTTCTAATTGGTCTAATTTAGTGGGAAGGGTGAGGTAAAGCTTCATATAAAGCTATCTCAGATGAACAGACTCATGCTGTGTCATCTATATCTCTTCACTAAGCACTTGCATGAAATCACTATTGAACATTTACAGCAGGATGGCCTTCTTGGGATGGTATAAGTTTTCCTTCATCTCACTCTCATAGAACTCCTTAATTTCCAGAAAGACAGCATAAAACAGCTTCTTCACCATCAAAGTCGACTCCAAAGATGCATTTTTCCTTAGCAAAGCCAGTGTCTTGGTTGGCTAGAGTATGTTCAAGTTTCTATAATAGGGTGGAGCTCTGGAGAGGAAGCCTCTATGGACGAGCTTGCCAATAAACTGGCTGATGGCTTGCGTGAAGGACATGCTTTTGAAGTCTAGCTCGTACTTGTACTTGAACTATTCGAGGGGAAGTTGGAGATAGCAGCGTATAAATTAGTGGAAGATGGGTGATTGTGAGGCTTGGCTATCCGCGATAAGGACAAAGTGAAGCAATGTGTTCATGTCTTCAACCGATTTGAGATGAAGATTGGAGCAGGTGAGCTTATAAATGGCCAGCATGGTCGTGTTATCGAGAGGGAAGCAGGGATAGTGAGACAGGAGGGAAAGGACAGCAATCAATTCACTTTTGTTATTTTTGTTGTAGTTTTATGAAGTTATGTGATGAACGAAGGAGTCTTTGATGATAGTGAATGAGCTATAATCCTCTTGCAAATCTTTTTCTATTGCTTCTCTCATCTTATCAACAGGAATGATGTTATCCTATGCCTGCTTCATATCACTATGCTTGTAAGCAACTGTGTGATAGATGAACCATCCTTATGGAGCATTTTGCCTGTTTTGACCTTTAAAGCTGCCTAGGAATCCATAGATTATCTTCTTATGCGCTAAAGGAAGAGTGGGTAGTTATATTTTGGCTCTTCTGAGGATTGGTGTTAATAATTTGAGTCTTTTGTTTATAATCATTCTATTTTAATTATGATAGGTATTGATGATGTGATGATGGATCAATCGAGATCGAAAACGTCTTCGATAAGCTCCTGGTGCAGTTCGATTGGCCTGAACAGTTCGACGTTGCTTCCCCTGATGAGTCCGATGCCCTGCGAGATGAGATAGTCGTGGAACTTGGGATTGGAGGAACTGAGATCGTTGAGCCAATCATCCCAAAAGCCTTCCTCCTGCTGGCTTACACACCCTTTCCTCATTTCTGATGCACACTCTGCCAGGTGAGCGTATGCCTCGTTGGTGATGCTGTAGGCCAGGCGCTGCAGGACGTAGTTGCTCATGCTCTTGAGACCCTCTCCCACCAGATCGCGCTTGTTGAACGAAATCATGCGCCTGAAGGATGGGACGGGAGCAGAGGGATTGAAACGGACCTAATCATCCTCGTCTTCAGCATTGAACTTCAAGGCAGGCTTCACGAATTATTCAGATGGTTCTGTTTCTTCCAGTTCCATAGGTTTCTGTTGCATTTCTCCGATGATATCTTTCCACATGAGTGCCTTATTCTTCTTCTTTTCTTCAAGATTGAGTTTCTTGATCAATTTGAACTCCTTTTTGACTTCCTTGATGACTGGCGCAGCGGAGGCAAAGGTGCGAGCCTCAGGAGTGAGATATTTGGAGATGATTGGATCGAGAGGGGGGATGTCTGCGGAATCGGGGGACAGAGCACGGTAGAAAAGAGTTTGGTAGAAGTATTGGCGAGTGGGATTGAAGGTGTTTTAGACACGCACGTCCTCCTCGATTTCATCACCGTTCTTGTGACACAGCATCATGCGCTCCACCAGTCCCTTCACCACTTCGTTCTGCTTCTCTGTGGATTTCCGCAGTGAATTGAATGGATAATCCCTCACGTCTTCAACTGTTGGTAACTCAACCAAGTAAAACATTTCCCTATCAGCAGTGCGGTGGGGGATAAGCACGACCATACGTGGAGAAACTCCATTCTTGAGGTTGCGGGACACGTAACGAGCGATGGCATACTTGTTGAGGGAAAGCATGGAGTAGACGAAAGCAGTGAAGAGCTTACGCCCAGCTTCGTTCTCAGCTGGGACAACGATGTCAACTTAGCTCATCAAGCAGTGTCTTGGCACTTTTGCCTTGTCTACGAATCCAAGGAAACGTAGATTCTTCTCTTAGAAGACCTTACTTCCAGCTTACAAGATGGACGAAATGGGGACAAGTTGAGGTCCGTAGCTGAAGGCGTTGATGATGTCTTCCTTGGGGACGATTGAGCCTGATTCATCTCCCTGCACAACGTAGTTGGTCTCGATGATGACTTCCTTTTCGCTGATGGCTGCTTCGAAGGGAACCGATGCGTCATATCTGGCAAGTGATTTAAGCTTTTACCTTCGGACTGCCTTGTAAGTGCTCACCTACACCTACAGGCCTGGTGCAATCTCCATCACTCCTTTGTATTTGGCAACTGGGTTAGTGTCTTTCTTCCTGAATCGCTTGTACAGTTCGATGGCAAGTGAAGCTGGGAAAATTTGAGCGTTTCCAGGCGCAAGCTCGCGAAGTCTCATCAAAAGCTGCGCATTTCTTTCCTGGACTGGATCAAGGAACATTTCTCCCTCCAGCTCATTCTCTTCGGCCGAGTAGCTGGTCATGAAGTCAATTGGAATGATGTTGAGCTTGGCTCCGCTATCCTCGAGGCGGGTGGCCAGCGTCCT
Source organism: Nymphaea colorata (assembly GCF_008831285.2). NCBI lineage: Eukaryota > Viridiplantae > Streptophyta > Magnoliopsida > Nymphaeales > Nymphaeaceae > Nymphaea > Nymphaea colorata. Next base: position 8,411 of record NW_022204616.1, on the reverse strand, counting down.
GATATCCTGAGCATCGAAATCACTGACTCCCATGCCATTAGTGAAGAGGAAGATGCGCTTGCTGTACTTCTTCTTGCCGCAGTGGTCGTTGAGCTGGCCCAGGGAAAAGTTCAGAGCACTGAAGATATCCCCACCGGCTCTGGGAGAGTCGAAGCGAGCTTCAGAGAGCTGTTGGACCTTGCGAACAAAGTCAAGTTTTGGCTTTTCAAGGGGTTGCAGGAGGAGGCTGTTTCCATCGTCACTCTAGCTGTCTCCGAAGAGGATGAGGCCGAGTTCATGGCTGGCATTGTTGAAGAGCTTTTGCTGGAGAGTGAGTTTGCAGCATTCGAGTGCCATTCTGGCCCTGCTGCTTCCCTCAGCGAAGGCTTCGTCCATGGAGTGGCCGACGTCGACCACGAGCAAAATCGCCTACTTAGACATCCTAATTATTATCGACCAATCAGATTTGAATTCGATTAACACCACCTTACGCTGAGATTCCGACCCCACCCGCCCAAAAAATGCTCGAGAGCTTACCCCAAAGAACAGAAGGATAGAAATGCCGACCCAAGAGAGGGTGTAATGATAGTGTATTTGTTGGATGAGTGCGAAGGAGGTGGAGGAAATGGCAAATAAGTTGATAAAATGGCTCAACCTGGGAAAGGTGGAACAGGAATGCGAGGTATAGGTGATGGAAATGGACATTTCAATCATCTGCCAGTACTCGGGAAGCCAAGTCGTGCATCCAACCCGTTCGGAAAGATGTGATATTAGCTGTTGCGTTGAAAAAGAAGCGATAGAGGAAACTATGGTCTGCTCGTGCGGGAAGGAAATCGACGAGTAAAACTACTTCGTGGAAGACCATTAACTGGAGGAAATCGTTGCATTTATACGTGAACGATTCGGCAAGAAGGTTAAAATGATAAGGCTGGACCTCGTGAATCGAAACTTCTGGCCTGTGTGATCCATCATCATTCATTTTGTCCTCAAAGATTGAATAAAATAAGGCAAATATAGGCAATCATTTACCATGTTTGAGCCTAAAAATCACAGAGCTTATCAAGAGCTGCAATATGAGAATCACAATAAAGGCCAGCCTAATCTTTTTCTCTTGTCTTCCGTATTACAGTGGCTCCAGGAACGCTGCTGTCCATATTCCAGCCAGAAATCCACCAAGGTGTGAGGAGTTGTCAATTTATTCGCTATTTGTGCCAGGAGTAAAACCAGTGATAAGGACCAGCATGAATATAACAATATAGATGAATTGACACTTCAGCCTTTGCCCTACTTTGTTAAGTCCATTTCGATTGAGTGCAAAATAACCTATGCACAATCCAATCATCCCATATATAACTGGGGCTCCTCCTGCAGATGTCCAAAGCAAGTATTTTGTATCTTAGCGGCCTACAAGACCGATGAGATTGCCACTCACCCCACAAACAAGAACAATGGCGAGTGTTCTTAGCGGTCCGAAGGTGTACTCGATTGTAGAAGCTAGGACCAGAAAGGAGAAGATGCTGCTGAATATTTGCATGAAGTCGATGTGCAGGAAGGAGGCAACGACCAGTCTGTACCACTATCCCCCTGCCACTCTCGGGCCGTAATTGCCACCCATCTGGACCAATCTTTCCCAGCTAACCTCCAGGAAGCTTCCTTTTCTGTTCAAGCCTGTGGCCACTTCGATGCTGAAGATGACGGCGTATGCGACAGCGATTAAGAAGGTGAGGGAGATGAAGGTGAAAGTGGGGCAAAAATTAAACTTGAGCATGTCCAAGTAGTTCTCATCTCTTGGGTTTTTGGAGGATATCGGCTTGGAGATCAACAGCACACGACGTGATTGCGCATAGTGACTCTACTAAGGAGTAGTCTCTGGAGAGGAGGGGCCTCTTCTGTTGAGAGGAAGCATATCACTTTCTCCTTAATTGTTGTTATCTTGCATGCTCCTCTACCTCTATGGGGAGAATTAGTCGAATGTGTGAATGTTCATGATCTTTGATCTATGTATGTTATAATAAGTTTATCTTTACATATGGGGAAAGGAGAAAAGATCATTTAAAGATCATCATCTCATCGAAAAAACTCAAAAAAATGTGACTAAAGATGAAAATGAATAATCTCTTTGTTGTTTTATTGGGTTTATAGTTAATTTATATTTTGGATAGAGTTAGTAGATAGATGTATTGTACTTTGAGATTTGATGATGCCCTTCACATGAATAAAAATCACTTAGGATGGCCTGCGAAGAATCCGACGAAAGTTGCTCCCAACTGCACGATTAGCAAAACGATAAATACGATTCTCATTGTCTTTTCTATACTTCCGTAGTAGAGTGGCTCTAGAAAGGCTGGAGTCCATATTCCTGTAAGGAAGCCGCCTAGATGGCCAAAGTAGTCGATGGAGGCACCCACATCAGAAGGCGTGAAGATGAGGACGAAGATGAGCATAAATATGGTCCCGCATACGATGTTGCACTTCATCTGCTGCCCCACCTGGTCCAACCCACGCCAGTTCAGAACCAAATACCCGACCAGAAGTCCAATCATGCCGTACAAAGCGGTGGATGCTCCTGCTTTCACTTGTCCCCAATAGTCCTTTTCTTTAGCCACTGCCAGCGAAAATATATTGCCGCCTATTCCACATAGTAGGTAGATCAGGAGCGTTCTGAGAGGTCCGAAGGTGTATTCAACACGTGTGAGGAGTATGAAGGTGGAAAACATGTTTCCCACAATGTGTATGAAGTTGACGTGAAGGAAAATGGCACTGATGAGTCTATAGACTTATCCTTTCGCGACGTCAGGACCGAAATTGCCACCCAGTTTGCGGATGGTAGCTGTTTCCACTTAAAGCAGAGACCCCTTCTAGTTGAGACCGATGGCGAGCTCAGTGACGAAGAGAGCAATATCCGCGAGAATGATGAAAATAGTAACGGAGAAGCAACTGAAAGTGGGACAAAATGTACTCACCAGCATATCTCCATAACTCTATTCTCGAGGATTCTTCACCCTTCTACTGCCGGACACCATCAAAACTTTTTTTTATTCAGCGTATCTAACCTGTTCTTCGGTGACGGCTGGACTGAAGCCATCCCAGGGCATTCCCGCCTCTTCGGCTTCCTGTTGGTTGTTGCGCTGCTCCTGCATCCTGCGCGCCGAGTCTGGAGTTCGGTCCCTCAGCGAATGAACGTTCATTATAACCTTTAATTTCTATAGGGAATTGAGCATAGAAAGTGGCACAATCATTAGAGGAGGGAAAAGGATCAACTGGTGACGAATCGGCCAATCACCCAGAAGCCCATGTCGAGGATGTTGACGATGATGAAGATTTGAAGCAGGCTTACAGCGATATCGTCTTATATCATCTCCGATATCTAAGAGTCTGCGATTTTTGCGATGAGGCTGTGGGAGACAACTGCGAATATTTCTGTGAGTCCGGTGAGGATGAGGCTGAAGATGAGCTGGGCCATCAGCACTTTCTTCACTCTTGTGGTCAATCCCTTCATTAGTTCCAGCACTAGCATCCCTACTGAGGTCATCGTGATGACGGCGTAAATCAGTCCGATGGCCAGCATATACCCCTCTATGTCCTTCTCCCACGACCACGTGAGGAAAAGCCACACCCATACGAAGTTGCCCGGGCTGGTCGAGAAGCGTCTAGGTTCCTGCGCACGCGTGAAGTAGAAGAGAGAGACTACTGTGAGGCAGGTGAGCACTTGGAAGGGAGCATATCGGTGGTATATTTACCGTGACGCATCGTCGTCAGTAGCACCCTCGATGAAGCTAAGCGCGACGATAAACACAGCTACTAAGTAGTTGATTGCGCCAGTCAATATTAGCGCTGTTTTACTGAGCTCATCCACGCACTTAAGACCGACCAGTAGCAGCAAGTTGTAAAGCGTCCACCAAAGGCATAGCGGTTGTACCACGCTCGAATAGTAATCCCCCTCTTCGTCTCCATCGGCATGCGTTCGGAGGGCCATGAAGTGGCTTGCTGGTTTTTGATAGGTGATGAAGGAGCCGATTGGCTGCAGAAAGGAAAAGCTCGAATATCCAAACTGGAAGAAGAGTTGAAGAGATAACTGAAGGAACCTAACCGAAGATTCGTTGGCGTTTGCGATGCGTTCCTCTTCCTCAATGCGTCCCTTGGGAGACCCTTCCTACTCCAACATTAACCATTACTATATCAAATTGAATGAATCCTATGCACTCCCTCATCATTCGGCACTTTTAATGCTGGCTAATTGATGCCGGTTTGAGGCGTGAGATGGATTGATGAATATGTTGGGAGTATAAAGAATGGTGGTATAAAGAATGATGATGAGATAAATATAATAATCACTCTCTTAGTCGATGGAGGAACAAGCAGACCAAAAAGATATCCTTTAGACTCGCATTTGCCCCCACTGCCAAGCTCTCCTCACCGCTAACTATACCCCCACAGCAGCTACCTACGCATGCTCACTCTTCCTTGCCATAGGATTGGCCTGTTGGGTGCCCTGCGTCGTCGATGCCTGCAAAAGAGTAGACCTTCACTGCGAAAAATGTGATAAACAAATCGCTTCGTAAGACCCGCACTGTCTGTGTCTTTGATCACTGTTTATTCATACTTTTTGGTATAATATCTCTGCTTCTAATCATCGATATACAGTGGATGGGATTGAGTGCATTTTAACGTTAATTTTAAATTATGAAGCAGGCAATAAACGAGGAAAAAATGAAGGAAGTCAAAGAGGCACTGAGGAATTACGTAACAGATATGCTGCAGTCCATGTCAAATGCCTTCATGGCTGCACTCGAGACACAGTTTCAACGATTGAACCAACTCTACGCCAAGTGCCAAGCTGAGCGGAGCCACCTTTAGTTCTCTTTGCAGGGATTGGAGAAGGCCAAACAGTCGATCAGCAAGATGTTCGCCTATGTGGACCAATTGGAAGGCCAGCTGATTAGTTCCCCCTGCAGGCAATAGTACTATGAGGAGAAGCAGACAGGAGGAGCAAATGAAAGCAGTCGAGTTTCGAGTAGATGTCTTTCCAATGCTCCCAGCAACCAATCTATCCGTAGGTTTTAGCGCAAAAACAGTCAAAACCCTATCTTCGCTGGCAAGACCGACGCATATGGAGTGGAGAAGGAGAACCAGGGTCATAATCAGAACGGGAGAAACGATGTAAGACCAAAAGCTCCCACGATGAAGTTGCCAAAGTACTACCCATCCTGATCTCTTTTTATACGTGTTTTCTCAGGATGGCTTTATTAGCTGAAAGCGATTATTTTATGCCCCGATTAATTTCCTCCAAAATATATAACTTATTTATGCATACCGACCTGCCTCCTCTCCTCGTTGCCCATTTTTTTCCATCATCCCTTTCACAAGGACTGAAGTGAGCCCTTAGATGCCGGAATGGAGTTTGTTTGTTTGGTCGGTATAATCTTTTTTATTCCTCTATATAATCTGTGTGTCCGAATATGGTGAAAACAAACAAAAGCCATTTTAGGCTTGGAGGTGATCTTGAGGCGGGGTGTTGATGGGTGGTGGGTGCAATTTGGAGCAGTAGTGTTTTTGCGATAAGATAAATAATGAAAACATAATTGAACAGATAAAATGGTTCAATTGATATCTTCAAACTCCACGAAAGGGGCATCATTGGTTTGCGACAGTGAAGAGGTAACTAAAACCCTCGTGAAAGAAGATAACGACATTCCAGAAAATCCTATGTGGAAGAAGATGAATGAAGGCTTTTGGTGGCCGATTCGCAGCGGGTGAAGAGGGCAGGAGTGGGGTCAATGGATAAATGTATATTATCAAAAAGGGAGAGAGGGGAGTTATTCTTCCCCTGGACACTCCTCCAACTCGCAGAAGTCAATATCCCAGAACGTAGAAACTGACTTCCACTCATCTTCTTCATCAAAAGGCGTGGGTTTCTCCTTCCCACTCTCCTCCTGCTCCACCACCTCTTCCCTTTCTGTTTTTTAAGGCAAAAGTGAGCCTTTCCTCGGGGTGACCGGCTCAACCAGGTCGATTTTGACGGCCAGGAGGCAAACAGCTGGGTAGCTGTGGGGGGAGTCGCCATGCTTGCGAGGCTTATGCGGCAGGTGAGCCATAGGTTTTATGGCTTATGGAAAAATATTATATTAGTAAGATAGATTTAAACAACGTAAGGTGGTTTTTTCAGTCCGCCTCTCCGCCAATCCAGCTGGCATAGAGACGATAGCCTACGTGATTGTCCCACACAAAGAAGGTTTATAGTTTTTACAAAGGATATTATAGTATGAACAAGGCAGAACTCGTCTATACCGATTTGGATATGGGACGCATAGAGGAAGCGGTCAAACTGGCCGGTGATGCCTTCGAGGCCAACAATGTCTTCTCCAAGGAGGGACTATAGACAAGAGAATAACTGGATTTCCGCACGTCGGTTACCATCCAACTGTTCGATGCAGCCATGAAGAAGTTCAATTAGCAGAACAAGACCAACGTTGGATTCATCAAGGTAGTCCTCCCGTAATTAAGGTGCTCCTCTACAAGGGAAAAATGGTGGCGCTGGTGATGGCATGCGAGTTTCATCTTTTTTTGGAAGATATGCTACCGTTAATTGACCCCTAAGACGCCTACGCGAAGGCAGTCAGTCAGTTTAAAAAGGAAGACTACCCCAAGAACACGACCATACTGGCCAGCCTGCTGGCGGTGCACAAGGACCATATGAAGGACCGACTCAGTGAGATTATTATCGAGCAGGGAATCAGGGGCGGATTAGCTGCTGGCTTCAAGAGCGTGATCGGGTGCAGCACCAATCCGATCTCAAAGACGATATCGTTGAAGTTGGGAGGAAAATTGGTAAAAGCGATGGATATCACGAGGAACGGAAAGACTGCGACCATTTACTTGCTTCAGAATGACCTGGCAGATGTCATAAAGATCAAATCGAAATTGTGATCCGCCATCAGATATAGCTTTGATTATTATTTATGGAATAGGATTCAGGATAAAAGCGAGAACTTCCTTTGCGTTTCTCCACAAAGGGAGGCTTTATCATCTTAGCCGAAGGTGGTATAAAGATCGAGGGAAATGGCTAACGAGAACTCAACTATGCAGATCTTATCGGCTTTGCCTGCGAGTCAACCAAATAGGATTAGTATAAACTGCAACTCAACTGTTTCTGCAGAGTGAAAAGACTCTTCCGACCAGCCAGGAGAGAAGTCTCACAAATAACTCTTTTTCTCCGTATTTCTGCTGCCTAGGCGAAAAAATTGGATGAGTGGCTATTGAACCGCATCACCAACAGGCCTGCAACTGCTCCTCGGTGCCTCCTCGTCTATTTCAACCCCCACGCAGGATCAAATTCTCGGCAGCACATGCAAAAGGTCATCAAATTCCTCTCTTTGACCAACTTCACGCACTAGTTGGTGGAGACAACACACCGAGGGCACTGCAAGGAGCACTTGGCCACCATCGACCCATCCAAATACGCAGCAGTGGTCATCATTTCGGGGGATGGACTCATGCATTAGTTCGTTAACTCGGCAGCTGCTGAAAGACTGCCAGTTACTCACGTGCCAGCAGGAAGCGGAAACGCCTTCGCGAAGACACAGACAATGATGGCTGGGGAAGACTGCAACGATTAAACAGCTATCTTCCTGGCTGTGAAGGGACGCACCACCAGAATGAACCTAATTGTAATTAGCGATTTATGTAGAAAATGGAGCTGGAGAAAGAGGAAACGCCCATCTACTCCTTTTTGAGTCTCTAGTGGGCATTCTTGGCTGATATTGACATGAACTCTGAGTTTCTGAGAATTTTGGGAGGGCTTAGGTTTGAAGTCTACTCGGCTTACCGCTGCGTTGCTCTCAAAAGGTATGCAGGGAAGCTTACATACTCATAGACATAGACATCACTGCCACCCCTCAATCAGCCAATTGAAAATCCAGCTTTCGTTACGATATAGAGTAACTTTCTCAACGCTATCTTCTGCTCGATTCCTTTTATATCTGACAAGTACGAGTTTGCTCCTCTTCTAAAGGTGGAAGACAGGGCGATAGACATGCAATTTACGACTTAGTAGCAGGGTAGGATGGAATTGGTCAAGTATTTGCTTGCTTCTGAGAAGGGAGACCATTTTGATAGGGAGAAGGGATGCAGGAAAGAAGGATATAACTTCGGAAATGCCAAAGTCAAGAGTTTCCGTCTTGAACCGCAAGGAAATTAGCAAAGCCGAGGATTGTTTGGAATCGATGGTGAATGCTACCAAGCTCAACGCCTTCAGGCATCTGTTACTGACAATAATCTCATAACATTTGTTTGATTCAATCCATTCAGAGTTTTTTATCATCATGCATCATACCCCAAGACATATAAATGATTCATCCATCCAGGGGTTGGGGTTGGGGTTGGGGTTGGGGTTGGGGTTGGGGTTGGGGTTGGGGTTGGGGTTGGGGTTGGGG